>NW_022684421.1:0-910 GCF_011630105.1 Anneissia japonica | reverse complement strand
GGTTTCTTTAACAAATCTGAATGTGCATATAAAGCCTCTGTGGGTTAGTTTTTTCTGGAGGTCAGAAGTGTACTCCACTAAGCATCGCCGCTCCGTCAGCCACACCTGAATGGTTGCCTCACATATCCATGCAGTATCACCAGCCTCGCTACAAATTCGGTACCAAAAGTGTTCTCCAAGAACATCAGCCAAGTCAGATAAACGTATTCTGTATACAGCTCGTGATCCCTTTTGTTGCGATCCCTTACACTTACAGTCTTTAATGAGTTGATCATAGGTATCTATCCGTACAGGTATCTTTATTGTTACCTCTGGATTTTTAACTCTTGAAACGTTTAGGTTTTCTTTGATTTCAGTTTTTAAATTTCTTAAAAGTAGTTCATACGCATCACTTTCCTGGTTTTCTACAGTTACAATGTCCCTTGACAATTTCCATTCATCAAAATTATTTGACCATCCCTCGTAATGGACACGATGCTCCTCCTCACCTTGATTGTTTATACGTGTATCAAGTATTTGTAACTGTCAGAACTTGGTCGTGGACCATTTCTTCTGAGCTTTTAATCTTAAGTTACTGGTTTCCCCTCGGTCAAGTGCTGCGTAGTCTACTTTTCTTTTTTTCCGCAGGTTCATTTCAATCTGAAACAATATTTAGACTAAGTTTTTACTAACTGTAATATTTATATTGTATACAAATGACAATAGTAATGAAATAATTATTAATATTTCTTCAACAAACAGTAGTAGGCATGGTTTTAATATTTTACCAAATATATTCTAAGGAGAAAAATAAAATTATATTATAAATACAATGCGTTATATAAAAATCTACCGCAAATAATGTGACTAAAATAATAACCCAATTTGATTAATTATTACATTTACTAGTCATAATGTATCTATGGCCTAG
>NW_022684420.1:0-824 GCF_011630105.1 Anneissia japonica | reverse complement strand
CACGAAGCTCACCCTGTCTTCGTTCGATCGAATCCCTCTCCCAACGTTAAGAGATACGGGTGCGCAAATTCCGTCTCGAAAACCCGGTTTCCTCTCGTCTTCGTGGAACGAAAGACGCGGAATTCGGGTTTCTCGGTTGTCTTCGAATGGTCCTATCCTTCAACACTGGCCTCAAAAAGTGTCGTCCTCATATCTCAAATCAATTTGTAAAAAAATTTTTTTTGAACTTTGCGAGGTCCAAAAGTCACGGAACCTAGCCCACCCACGAAGCTCACTTAGGCTTCGTTCGATCGATGCCAAGCCCCTCCCCCTTTTTTTTTTGTGCGGCTTGGAAGCCTGAATCGTGTTTCGTGTCGAGCAATTCTTTCGTTCTATATAAATAGACCATTATCCGCATTTACAGTTTTATTCTGCATCATGCACTCTACCGAAGAATCCGAAGCTGTTAGGTATTTGGAAAACATACGAGATTTCGACCTGTTCAACATCCCGACTCCTGAAACGCCAACCGAAGGCCCACCATGCCTCCCTATCCTAGGCGAACCTGCCCTACCGTTGTACACGGTAGAATCACCACCACCACCACCACCACCACAACAACAACAACCACCACCACCACCTTCCTCCACTTCCTCTCATCCTCCTCCTCCTCCTCTTCCTCCTTCTCCTCCAGCAGCTCCTGTTCCTCAACCAGCAATCGAAAGCAACGCACTCGTCGAGATTCGAGGAAACGTTAAGAAACTGCTGGCCTTCTGCGGTGGCGGCCATCTGAATTACGCACGTGCGTTTGGGGCGATGGTGGAATCTTTGACCGTCTCACGAGT
>NW_022684419.1:0-749 GCF_011630105.1 Anneissia japonica | reverse complement strand
AGATAGGTACAGTTATACCAAAGGCTAGAGAGAAAGAGGATATAGCCCTAACTACAGGCTGAGGTTTTACCTAGGCCCCTCCTTAAACTAGGCCTAGGGTCAGGCTGACACAACAGTCACGCTTCACATACTGACATGGACTGATATTTTTTGTGGGAAAATGGGACAAAATTGAAGCATGAAATGAAAAATAGAGCGCATAAGAGAAATATTATTAAATAAATAATATACCATTCCGGCGTTATTGAACTTGTCCAAAATATCATTGTAATGTAATTAATGCTAAATAATAAAAATAATAATAATAATAATAATTTCAGCATTAATTACCTTTGGCCTAAGCATTGTAATGAAGAACCTACAGATACTGTACTATTACTAGGCCTATAATAAGTAGCCCAAGGGGAATATCTTTTGTGTTATTTCCCCTTAACGTCGTTTTTTTAATTGTTCTCTAATTCCTCCATTGTCTAAGTTTCCCTTAAAGTACAGGTAATAATAATAATAATTAATAATAATAATAATCATCATCATTTCAGCATTAATTACCTTAGCCTAAGGCTTGAAATGAAGAACCTACAGATACTATTTACTAGGCCTATAAATAATAACTAGCCCAAGGGGAATGTTTTTTGTGTTATTTCTCCTTTGTCTAAGTTCCCCTTAACGTACAGGTAATAATAATAATAATAATAATAATAATAATAATAATTATTATTATTATTATTATTATTATTATTATTATTATT
>NW_022684418.1:0-1535 GCF_011630105.1 Anneissia japonica | reverse complement strand
AGTAATATACACATATTTCTTTATTACAATTATAATAGAACACAACCGTCTACTACACGGTGTTTCACTTATAATGCGATCCTCAGGTAGACTGAATATAACTCTGTACTACACATATATAGCATTTGGATATTAGTTCAGATCTTTCATTTAACAGATTTGCTTTATTTGCATTTAGCATGTGCACATCTTCTCATCAAGGCAAAGCCTGCAACGGCGGCGTTCTTTTTTTTGGACGAGTATTTCATTATGTTCTATTTAATGGAGAATCCCATATTATTATCTTTTAAAGACCAGATGTATTTAGATATTTCGGATTCTTTGCTATATATTTCTTTCTTAAAAGATTTCTTATGGTGATTGAAATTTTTCGCTGCACGACCTTAACCTTAACGGATGACGTCATAATTTATTCATCTTGCGTTACAGAGTCGGTTAATTTTAGGATTTTACGTGCTCGACGTATGTTAGTTACGGGTTTGCGCATGCGTATTTCGATTTGTTTACAAAAAGGGCGGAGCTACAGCGTTGGGTGTTGGGTACTAACGTTAAAGTTACGGCTGGAACTACTGTTTGATGTTCCAGAAAAGGTGTCTGCTGCCCTCTCTAGTTTGATTTACCATCACTGTGTAACAACCTCTGAAAGGTAGTTGCTTTCACTTTTTACACTTTCGACGGATATTGAGGGCCCAGGGACGGCCGACCACGCCCACTTTTTTTCGTCGGGGACCTCGGGCCTTGGGCAAATCCGGGCGCTACCCCTATAATACTTAGTCTATGGATTTTCCAATCTTAATCCTATGAACAAATTATCTAACTGGAAGAGAAAATGGGCCTTATAAATTAAAATTACAACTCTTACAACATGACTGCTGAAGTTAAGATTTTTTTTTAGTGTTCACTGCTTTGAAACAATATTGCCGGCTATATTCCAGAAAAAGAGAAAGGGAACCGAATGTTAATATATATAATTTAAGTGAATCGATTGACCGACTCGATTGGCCGAGCGGTTAAGACAGGGGAACCGTGACAAACAGCCATAATATCGGCGCTGGTTCGAACGGCACGCTCGCCTATGGTTCCGGTGGTGGAACAAGTCTTCTCGGATAAGGACTCTAAACCGTAGGCCCACAGGGCCGGCGGAACGTTTTTTAAAGTGGGGGGCCCACTTATAAGATGAATGGGAATATGAATAATGCAGATCGGGAATCAAACCTAGGTGGTGGGGTCAACATTCCTCCCCCGGGAAAATTTAGATTTCTAGATGGCTGGAAATGACCTTTCTCGACTTTTGAGCTAGGTGTCTAATGACTTTTTTCTTCAAAATTCAAGGTTTTCCCCCTCTTGAAAACGGTAAGGTAAACTTTCTCATTACAGTAAATAGGCCTGTTATGTGTGTATACCTTAAGAAAATGAGTAATTGCATATCGTATTCTTTTTTCAATGAATCGATAAGCTCCAAAGAAATGAGGGGTCCATCCTAGATGGCGGAAAATGAGCTTTTTCCCGACTCCTGAGGTGTCTTAATTACTTTT
>NW_022684417.1:0-509 GCF_011630105.1 Anneissia japonica | reverse complement strand
TTTTTTTTTTTTTTTTATTATATTTTCTTCGTATCAGTATAATATCTTATGGTGCAGGAAATCTTTAACAGATATATTTTTTTTAGTTTCATTTAAAATTCTATAGTTATAATAACTAACTGAAATATACTAATATTTAATATATTTTTTATTAGTTATATAGTATTTACGTAGCAGTATAATATTTGATGGTGAAGGAAGGTTATAATCATCCATTCTAATAAGTAATTTTTTATCCGGCCATTAATCCCTGGGGTTGTGTAGAACGAGGCCAATTTGAGTAATTACTGCTTCTATCATCGCTGCGCAATTCGCTTAAGTATCTATATCGGAGATGTCTTACTACGGATGATAATCAAAAAGCAAGGTACAAGGATATCGCATGACATATCAGAAGCTGGTACATAGATTGCATAGCCTATAATAGTTCGATAATGAGAGATGGTATCTCTGAATATAATTCAGAGATAGACGCATGATCCCAGACACGTATTATGGCATAAAGGGTT
>NW_022684416.1:0-1107 GCF_011630105.1 Anneissia japonica | reverse complement strand
CGGTGACAAGCCAGTTTTGTTTGCTTTAATAGGCGCTTTAAAAATGTGTATTATTATTATTATTATGCCATTATAAAATAATGAAATATTTTAAAATTTAGGTAAAATTGCATTGGTTCCAAAGATCATAAGTTTAGTTTTTTTAATATTTAATGTAAGTTTATTTTTATCAAACCATTCAGCAACTTTGATTAAATTTGAATTTAGTTCATTTTGGAGAAGAGTGGGATCGGAAGAATTGCATAAAATGGTAGTATCGTCTGCATACACTACACATTTACATTGAGTGACATTTGGTAGGGAATTAACATAGATAATAAATAACAATAGCATTCAGTAACTTCAACAAAATTTGACATGAAATATAAAATACAATAACATAAAACAAGGCTTGTGGATTGCTTTAAAAGAGAACTAAAAAAGCACTCCAAAAAGGACAATAACAAACAATCAAAACAAACAAAATGGCATCAGATGAAAGATATTTTCTTGCCTGGTACAAGCAACCAATTTGTTTGTAATTAACTTTACCTAACCTTCTGATTGTTTCCCCCAGTTCAGGGATGAAGTGATTTCAAGTCCGAACAGTCTAAGACATGATACCCATTCATCCAGCTAAGTCGAGGCTATTTTAATTGGTGGAAAATTGCAGTTCTTGGATCGAGGGATGGTTTAAAGTTGGGTCTTTTTAAGATTAAATGTAATTTTCCATGAACAACCCCAATCCAAAACATTTTGCAAGTCACAAATGAAAAGGTTCTGAACACCAGAATATAATGCTGTGCTGTGCACACTTTATCATAACTAAAAATAGGCTCCCAGCGTGGGCGTGTTTCTACTACTTGACAGTTCTTTGTGGCTACTTTTAACTCATAATCCATCCGTAATATTAATAATAATAATAATAATCTTTATTTATTCACGAGACTCTTTCACCCACTGTGTGTTCTTACAAAAGGCTGTGAGGTACATAAATACAATTGTATAAAACTTATCCATGCTTTCTGTGTTGTCAAATCACTTGAATAACTGTACAAGTATTACAGAATTTTGACTTTTTAGTTCTTTCTAGAACAGGTCTTATCTAGACATGGCATATTTTATTTT
>NW_022684415.1:649-1379 GCF_011630105.1 Anneissia japonica | reverse complement strand
CTATGCCACTGTATGAAATCATAATGATAAAAAATAATAGATACAGAAAGAAAGCAAATTCAATCACAATAATACATTGAAACAAGTCATATGCTGTTTACATAGAAATTGTCTTGGTTTCCTGCGTACAATATATCCAGCTAAAAACTAACCACACAGCTTGGACTTTAACCAAAAGTAAAGTTTTCCAGGATGTTCATACTGAATGTATTTTGGTTAAACAAAACCAGCGTTCCATATGAACATGGCATGAGTTTGCAATAATAAAAAGGTCACTATGTGTAGAATATTTTAATACTTAATATCAGGTCACAATGTGTTAAAAACTGTGGAACGCATAATGTGCACATAATGTATTGTACTTGTAATGAATAAAAATATCAGTTCTTGGTGTACTACAGTATCTTTGTCAAATCTAACTTGAATATTGTTTCCATTTTACTCTTTATTAAATGGTATACACTATGGCTATGTTCACACACACGGCGTAAGACTAATTCACGGATTAAAATTCCAAAGTGTTCACACAAACGGCGTTCGCTATATTAACGCTGGCGTTAAACTAGTAGTAATAAAGACCTGGGGGAATAGTTTTAAGTTTTGAATAATTTACAGGTTCTTAACTGTAGTAAAATTAACAGTGCATCAGTAAAACTTTTAAATCTGTGAATTGTTCGAAGTGAACTTAATGATTATTGTATTTTAAATGAACAATTTTACTTTGATTTTT
>NW_022684415.1:0-625 GCF_011630105.1 Anneissia japonica | reverse complement strand
TAGCATTGTTGGTGTTGCAGGTTTTAATAGACAGTCTAAATAGGTTAAAATATCTTACAAAACACAATCAACAAATCATATACATTATAACTAAGTAAAATGCAATAGAAAAAGAATCCCTTTACCATTTCAATTATAGAGAGCACAGGAAAGAGACCAAAGTAGCTAATGTATTGCAATCGTGATTGGTCAATCTCTTGAAATGAGGTGAAATCATTCAAGCATCACTGGCGTTAGCTCAGTGGCGTTAGCTAATCTGGGGTCTGCAGGTAGCGTTATTAACGCCAAGGACGTGGCGTAGTGAGTGGCTTTAACAACGACACTGCCTAGTTCACACACAAAGGCGTACGCTACGCCATGCTTAAGCCAGCCTTACGCCGTGTGTGTGAACATAGCCTATGTTTATCAGGGTTTGTAGTGTTCACTGTATTTTTTACATGGCTCTAATTCCCTTGTAATTGAAGGTTGAGTAAACACATCAGTGAGTCAATAACCAGTGTTGTTGAACTTGCTAAAATAATGTAACATTTTATAATAAAACAATAATTAATTATAATAATTATATTAATTATAATATTTATTATTATTATTAATTATAATAATTATTTTATAATGCAATATTTTA
>NW_022684414.1:385-988 GCF_011630105.1 Anneissia japonica | reverse complement strand
TTCTCTTCTTACCCAGCCCGGTATACGACGGCTTGGTCAGCCCGGTAAAAACCGTCAGGGGGACACTCTGCCCCCCGGGCCTCCGCCTGTTACGCCACTGCTTATAAGATGAATGGGAATATGAATCATGCAAACCTGGAATCAAATCTAGATGGTGGGGTCAACATTCCTCCCCGGGGAAAATTTTGATTTCTAGATGGCGGGAAATGACCTTTCTCGACTTTTGAGCTAGGTGTCTAATGACGTTGTTCTTCAAAATTCAAGGTTTTCCCCCTCATGAAAACGGTAAGGTAAACTTTCTCATTACAGTAAATAGGCCTGTTATGAGTGTATAAATACATTTTTTAAAAAAATTGAGTAGTTGCATACGATTTTTTGCATGAGAGGAATCCCAAAAAGAAAGGAGGGTCCAGGGTTCTTCCCCAGGAAAATTTTGATTCCTAGAAGGCAGGAAATGAGCTTTCCCGACTTCTGAGGTGTCTTTTAAATTAAAGTCATTAAAAATACTTCAGTAGTCGGGAAATCTCATTGTCCACCGTTTAGAAATCAACATTTTCCCGGGAAGAACTCGAACCTCCCTTTCTCTGGGTTCATTAATTCATT
>NW_022684414.1:0-340 GCF_011630105.1 Anneissia japonica | reverse complement strand
GAGGGGAACACCTTGAATTTTGAAGAACTTAAAAAGTAATTAAGTTCTTCAAAATTCAAGGTTTTCCACTCTTGAAAACGGTCAGATAATTTTTTCCTATTGTTATTACAGTAAATAGGCCTTATGTGTGTATACATACATAAAAAAAAGGATTGAGTAAGTTGCATACGTAGTTTTTCCATGAATCGATAAATCCCAAAAAGGAAGCATGTGGGGGGGGGTCCTGTGGTGTTCTTCCCAAGGAAAATTTTGATTCCTAGGTGGCGGGAAATGAGCTTTCCCGACTTCTGTGGTGTCTTTTAATGACTTTTAAATTCTTCAAGGTCTTCCCCCCCCCCCC
>NW_022684413.1:0-508 GCF_011630105.1 Anneissia japonica | reverse complement strand
CACCAGGAGGTATTGGCTGATCGAATGCTATACTGTAGCTTCCATAGGTTTCTCTATGGGAAGACCAGAAGAACTGGTAGTCCCTCAACTTCAGTCGGCAAAGAGTAATATAGTTAAGTTTCAGTAGAGCCATCAGTGGAAAAATCAACTGATGGGATACGACGACTACCCAATAAGTTTAAGTCTCAGTAGAGCCATCAGTGGAAAAATCAACTGATGGGATACGACGACTACCCAATAATTCTCATCCACTATTCTTGAGAGGAAGGCCATCAGACTTGATGACCAACCGTGGATACTCTCCAAAGAGACAGCGTGGATACTCTCCAAAACCCTACCCAGGAAAGCTACCAGATGTTAACCCAATGCCCGGGTCCCACGGAATTTGACCGTTCAGTATCCGGTCCATGAAGGGGCCTTTCTGAACATGTACAGGAAGTTGGACAGTGCTCAGGAGAAGATGCTCCATATTGGAGTTCTGCAAGTCATCGGGTCTACATTGCAACGC
>NW_022684412.1:0-1767 GCF_011630105.1 Anneissia japonica | reverse complement strand
ATCTTCAGGGAGGTTGGACTTTTTGTTGGGGATCTTGTACCCCTCACTGGGGAAACTCTGGCACCACCTCTGGAAAGATACCTTGGTATTTATCAAAGAGTATGCCGTAGTGTGCTCTGTTCTTCTCGTCTTCTTCCTCCTCTTTCAATGCCGCCTTTTCTGCAGCCTCAGCAGCTTCTTTCAATGTCTGCAAGAAAATGAAACTGCTGACCTTTGACCTTATGTGTAGTCATGAAAAATCCAATGAGATTCAAATTGTAGTGTCATATTCTTATTATGACAAGAATGTACTTCTTATAAATTATATGGGTTGGAGAAATTTGTTGCTAGAAATCCAGGGCATGACATCAATTATTATACTTGTGTTTTCTAGTAATGTAGATCAATTTATATAGCACTTTATAATGGAGTCTCAAAGCACTGTGGATTAGCTCGTACAGTAACTTTATTTTCCTTTAAGGGTCTCTTCCTGTCTGAGCTACCAGGTAAAATGGTATCAACTACTCTCGTCTGTCCACAACAGTGGTATAATTTATGATTATTTTTTTTACAATATTAGGACTTCCTACAACAATTTTGTTACCTGTGATAAACTAGGTAGGTTGCTTTTAGTAAAATATTCTCTCTTCTTTCGTAGCCCAGGATCTCCATCTTGGATAACATCCATTGTCTTTTTACCTATCATCTCTAGTGCTCCTAGTCCACCTGAGACCTGTCAAAAAATAATTATGAATAAAACATGATACCAATGTGATTGTACTAAGAAAGATGGTGATAAAAATAACTAAAAGTGGCAGATCAGTTGCGGTTCCTAGTAGTTTTGGAAAGTTTGAATTGGTGAGACTTTTTTAATTTCTTGTTTTGCAAACTTATTTCTTTAAAGATTGTCAAATTTTGTTTTCTTGTTTAGCAAACATTCCGATGGAGGATAAAATAAAAATAAAATTTTATAGTTTAATGTGAACAGTGTAGTAATGGTTAAATGTCTAAAATTGATATAAATATGAAGATATACATATCTTATTTTTTCAGATTTCAAGGCAGCGGCGGGCGTAATCAAAATAATGACAAAACTTTTTGTGGTAGGTGCGCTAATTGGCCAATAAAAAATTTCATTTTCATTCGAAATTATCAATATTGGAGGGTGGCGGGTTATTGCTTATTTGAATAAACAACCCACTTTGAATAAACACCCCCCTCTAGAGCCTCTTTTGGAATAAACATCTCCCTGGAATAAATGCCCAAATAAATAAATTCCCCTCTAAATTTTTTTTTTCTAATTCTCTGTTTCACCTCGCTAGCTAGTATTGTTTGGTCCAGGTTAGCAGGAACCTGATCCTAGAAAAGATCAGGACATAACCAATGCAGTCCGGTTGGCAGTGATGGTGTAACCCCATAATTCAGTTTGGGTGCTGGCTTGGTGTTTATTGTTTTGTTTTTCTTTCTGGCTTTTTTTTTGTTGTCTTGCCTACAATAGTGTCGAGCGCATAAAGACCTCGTTTATTTGCGCTATATTAATCCATCTATTATTATTACAGTATTTGTTTGCGCCAAAAGCATCGATGGATACAGGTGCATTATTATTGTACGCTATTATTATTATTATTACATTCTATTATTGCATTATTTGGTAGTGATCAAAGTACTTACAGTATGATCACACAATAACAAATTGTGTTGTAGTCCCATATCTACAGTGATATTAAGGAGCATTTGAGAATACATGTACCAATCTTACACAAAAAAAAAAAAAAAAAAAAAAAAAAA
>NW_022684411.1:0-695 GCF_011630105.1 Anneissia japonica | reverse complement strand
AATTAAATCTCAATTTTGTCATTTAATTCTCAAAATTTTATTAGTACTTAGATACAGGCCTAGCCGATGAACGGTTCGTGACAAGGGTATTAATTCCGTGCTAAAAAAAAAAAAAAAAAAAAAAAAAATCTATTTTGTGTGCCCCTTTCTACTGCCACAATGAATGGTTCTTTATCGTCAATAGAAACAGGCCTTTAGACATCCATAATTTTTTTTTTTTTTGCTAGAAAACTGAAAACTTTCCCCTTTAAATAAGGACTACTTTTAAAACATAAATTGTGATCTATTGAAGATTTGTCCATGCTCCATATTGAATACTGATTGTGTTAGTAGGACATTCTCACTTAAAGCCCCATTCCCGGCAAAATTTCAGTTTTTAAGGAAATTTTAATTTTTGTATAATGTTATAAAGATTTATAAATATAATACGGAATTGCTAGTTTAACTGAATTTAGACATTCCTAAGAATGAACAAAATGTAAAATAAGACTGAAATTTGATTTTTTTGTGTTCCACACAAAAAATAAATGTGGATGAATTTTTCATGTTTGATTTTGCGATAGGTCGTGAGAAGAAATATCGTAGGCGCCCAAAACATTAGCCTATCCAACGCTGCTAGGCTAGGCCTAACCTTACCTCGATTTAGGTTCTGTTATCACACATAAAAACGGCCGACATGATATTTTTTGTTGCTA
>NW_022684410.1:0-729 GCF_011630105.1 Anneissia japonica | reverse complement strand
CTTATAGAAAGACAAGTGAAGATCACTCCATATCTCTTAACCTTAGCTCTGCCACGTTTCACCACAAAAGGTCCAAAGCAGTCAACACCAACATAGGTAAATGGTGGTTTTGCCGGTGTTACGCGATCAATGGGCAAACCTGCCATCTTCTGATTTGCAGTGGGTGCTTGGCGCTTCTTACACTCAAAACAGTCTCTTGTGATAGATTTTACAGTGACTCTCCCGCTCACAGGCCAAAACCTTTGTCGAAACAATGACAACGTATGTTCGGTTCCTGAATGACCAGCTTGTATATGGTAATGCCTTGCAAGCAATTTTACTATGTGATGGCACTTGGGCAGGATAATTTGATGTTTGCTTTCGTCATTGATAGGAGCATTTTGGAGTCTTCCACCTACTCGCAATAATCCGTTCTTCAGAATTGGGTCTAGCTTGAAGATGCTACTGCTGTTTCAGTTTGAGTTCTGTCTCTTATACACATCTAGATGTGTATAAGAGACAGGTATATATCTGAAGATCTCATTCTCAGCTTTCTTTAACTCTTCTACCAAGATTGGTTGGATGGTGACACGATCTCCCGTGGATGGTCTTGCTTTCTTCATTAGTTTAGCTTTATATCGGAGGATCCACGCCATTGTTTTTCTGAGACGTTCCCATGAAGAATATTTCAACATCAACCTATCTACATGATTGATATCATCGATGCTGGTGTCAATTGGTGCTGCAACG
>NW_022684409.1:0-1073 GCF_011630105.1 Anneissia japonica | reverse complement strand
AAAATCAATTTCTAGAAAAAAAAATGAATTAAGTCTACAGCACCCGGTATTCCCAAGCGGTCTCCCATCCAAGTACTAACCAGGCCCGACATTGCTTAACTTCGGTGATCGGACGAGAACCGGTGTTTTCAAGGTAGTATGGCCGTAGACAAGGATGCACCAACAGTGCAACACTTCGATCATCGAGTTCATTGAATGATATTTCAAGTTGTGATGTATTATTTAGAAATATTATTAGAGCTGTCGATTCGCTACTAAATTGGTAAAATGAATTTTTAGAAAAATATAAATGAAATAAGTCTACAGCACCCGGTATTCCCATGCGGTCTTCCATCGAAGTCCTAACCGGGCCCGACGTTGCTTAACTTCGGTGATCGGACGAGAACCGGTGTTTTCAACGACGTATGGCCCTAGGCAACTGAGCACCACCGCACCCGGCATTCCCAAGCAGTCTCCCATCGAAGTAATAATCGGGCCCGACGTTGCTTAACTTCGTTTTTGTTTATTTCGCATTTATTTTATAAAAATAAATAAATTAAGCATCTATTGGTAAAATGAATTTTTAGAGAAATATAAATGAAATAAGTCTACAGCACCCTGCATTCCCAGGCGGTCTTTCATCGAAATACTAACCGGGCCCGACGTTGCTTAACTTCGGTGATCGGACGAGAACCGGTGTTTTCAAGGTAGTATGGCCGTAGACAAGCACTGTTTGTGCACCTTTGTCTACGGCCATACTACTTTGAAAACACCGGTTCTCATCCGATCACCGAAGTTAAGCAACGTCGGGCCTGGTTAGTACTTGGATGTGAGACCGCTCGGGAATGGGCCACGACCCCCCTGGATACATCCATCCGATGAGCGATCCCTGCGATCCACCCCCCCCCCCCCCCCCCCGGGATGCATCCGTCCGATGAGCGATCCCTGCGATCCACGTGACTGTTCCAAAGAGGCTATTCTGCTTGTTGATTGATAATTTGTGACGGATAAACATTCTCACCAGGCACTCACACACACACACCAACCATGCACCAACATACACTGCACATCCAAACGAACAACTATTTTGCATA
>NW_022684408.1:0-1992 GCF_011630105.1 Anneissia japonica | reverse complement strand
GGAACCTGGCTTTAAATGGCTATTGGTCAATTTTAAGCATTTTTATAGTATAAAGCCTGAACATCTGCAAAAACTTAATTGATTTTATTATTGATTGAAAAGTAATTATAATCCTATTCAGATGTACTCACTAAATAAGCAATCCTCATCTGTGATCTCATCAGACAGTTCTTGTCTTACTCTGGAACCAGCCTCACAATAGTAGTTTTCATCATCATTCTTCACACACTAATGATATTATTAATTAATTTCAATCTTTTTCGAATGAACACAGCTTTTTTTTCCCTGCTAAGTGCAACTCTCAGCAAAATTCAAATATACCTACTGTAGACTGCCCATGGTGGAAGTCCACGGGAATATAAAGTTGACATGAGCAACACCAATGTATCTATTAATTTGTAACAAGCTTAGCTCTTGTATAAGCACATTACTCAAACCTCTCTCAAAAATAGGTACTAAAGCCTACAAAAACAGTGTAAGAACCACTGTGCTTTATTAGATAATTTACTGCATTCAAGGAGGTATTAATAAATACCATCTTGCTGTATTCTATCTATTTGTCTCAACACAGTGAATACATTTCCATATTAAATCCCTCATCTCCATAAATGAATGCCTCGCTATTAAAAGGATTCAATACCTCATTTTCCTGTATATATTTCATCTTGTCATCTACATTAACTTATTATCTACCCATCTAAATAATTCTACCCCAACACATCCAAACACTTTATGGTAACACGTACTGTGCTTCACGTGTGTAAATCATTCAGTATTATTGAGCCAGCACCCTTTCACAAGCACTAACCAATTTGTTTACATATTTTAACCTTTCAACACCAGATACTTCCACGACCTAAGGCTCGTCTACACTATCAAATGTTATGTGACATATAAATGTGATATGCCCATATATGGGTGCAATATGAGATCATAATGCCCATATGGGCACATCACATAAATCTGTTGACAGAGCTTTATGTCTGCAATAAAATCTAGAATATCTACAAATTCAATTTCAGAGATACAATACTCTATTCAATTTAAACAATAAATTGCTTGCAATTAAATGTATCAAATACGCCATCAACTTTCAATAAGGCACGTATTGATACAATTCAGATTCTACTGATTTACAGATACTGTGATGATGCTTAAATTAAAGGCCTATGCACAAAATACAGAAAATTAATGGTTTTTATTTATTGGTAGTGCCAGTAGTCATTTCCCCAGCCGGACAGTCCTAATATCCACGCCGTCTGGCACATGACAAGGTCATTGGACTAAATACATTATTTTGCCTATCAAAATAACAATATTTTGATTGCCAATACCTAATATTGCAGTCTAATAAGCGCAATTTAGGGCCATACTAAGCCATGAAAACTCTCCCAATAAACCCTACCAGAGATTTTTATTTGGACCCTTACCACAGCTCAAGTCAGCCCTTGGGTCAGGCACCCTGGCAGCAAATTTCTGGAGGCACCACCTTTACTTTAAGTCTTACCTACCAATTTTGAAACTATATACAACTCTTTCTGTGTATAGAAATTCACATATACTCGAGACATAAGAAATTGGAAGACCATGAACTGTTTTAACAGGGATTACTAAGGGGTAGGTTTTCCTCACACTATCTTTAAAACAAAACAAAAAATCGCTTATTGCAACAAAACCCCCTCCAATTACTTGTTTAACCTCTTAACTAATTATTCATATTGCAGTAACCGCCACTAAAACAACCATCTGGCCCATTAGAGATAATTTACCCAGATTCAATTCTAACTAAGTATTGCTAAATTGTAGTGTGATCAATACATGTCAATACGAATTAGACAAATTGATTAAAATCAAGTATGGATGGCTAGCTAAATTGATCTTATAAACTTAGGTAAATCGAATCAATGAACACACACGCATCCTACAAGGAGTGAAATGTGAGGTGATGATATTCATGTGGGATGTAATTTAAAATAAATTCAATAAATATTT
>NW_022684407.1:0-940 GCF_011630105.1 Anneissia japonica | reverse complement strand
AATTGTGCTCTTCGTGCTGTGGATAGTTTTTCTGATTTGTAAGTTTTTCATTGAAATTACAAGGCAAAAAATAAATACAATTAGCAATCATTTTTACACAATTAATCCAACTTAAAAAAGGTAATAAAGATTTAAGATTGTTATTACTTTGTTTGGTTAGTTTGAAGAGTATTCACATTTTCTTTTATGGTATATGACAGTAGAAAATATTCTTATCTGTATATAAATAAAATTATGCATTTGGTGTAAAGCAAGGGTTGGAAAACTGCTTATGTTTACAATCGAACATACACATTATTTGCAGACTATATACTTGTCAAAGAAATTGAAACAACAGCAGTAACAAAAGAACAAGAAGATGGTGCATTTGAAATAAGCACAAAGTATCGTCCTAGTATTGCAAACATTGAGAAAGTCCGGTGGGATGTTAAAGTCCAGAATGAAGTTATCTATACAAAGGAATCTAAACCTCCTAAGCTTTGCAGTAGTACTCAATATTTCTTCGAGTATTTTTTCCGATGCTTTTGCTACTTTTGTAGATTCTATCATAATGAATACTCTGAAAATTGTAAGTAACTTTACATTGTATTATGAAATAATAATAATAATAAGAATAATAATAAGAATAAATTTATTTTTATACAGCGAACAATGCTAGAAACCTCTATGTGCTTTACATTAAAAGCAAAAGTCGGATCAGAGTTAAAAGAAAGATGATTAAAAATGAAAGAAAATCTTTGTGCAATCAAATCAACAATTAGAAATTTATCAAAATAACATTTGGAACATGTACAGCTACTAATCTTTATTACATTTCTGCTGAAATTTTTATTAATAATTTTTTTGCAGTATAAATTATTGTTATAAATTCATATATATTTACATATATATGTATATATATATATATATATATATATGTATATATATATATATATATTAA
>NW_022684406.1:0-700 GCF_011630105.1 Anneissia japonica | reverse complement strand
GCGAGTGGTGGTATTTTTAAGTTCAAACCAGTAATACAGTTAGTAGTATCGTGGATGGTAGTATTGGATTGACAAATTTCCAAGTACAGTACAACTCCCCAATTACGTACAGCATGGGCCCAGAGCCGTTCGTAATTGCGGGTATTCGTAAAATCAGGGTTGACCCAAATTCCTATATATTTGCACTGGTACTACTTACTGTACACTTGCATAAACTAGGCCCACAGGCCTGCGCAGCTAAGTCTGAGAGGGCCTAGGCCTACAGGTAGGTAGTGTCTAAGCATTCTGATCCCACTCTAGGCCCCACACACAAATTTGTTTTTAATCGGACGTTTTTACCTTCTTAAGTACCTAGATTTTGAATTTTACTCCAACACAACATTCAATTATATATTGATCATTCAATAAAACAATCAATCACTATGTTGACATTTAAAGCTAAAAACGATGATTAAAAGAGAAGTAAAATTTGTCGCTTGCACATGTGTGAAGCCATAATAAACACTGAATTTTAAGAGGCCCATTAAAGGGCCTCCTTCACTTGAGAATTACATAGTATAGTATAGTATGGTATGTTGTGTTGTATGCTTGCTAATAACAGTTACAATTCGAAGGATTTTTTTTTTTTTTTTTTTTTTCACTCGCTTTTCACTTCACTTTATATGATGTCATCACCTTGATTTTACGTTCGTAAAATCGG
>NW_022684405.1:469-670 GCF_011630105.1 Anneissia japonica | reverse complement strand
GCACCATGGCCACGTTCGTCGACCTCGACAACTCGCTTTGGTACGGCAGCACGTCGACGGCGTGCTCTCCGCCCGACACCATTCTCGTGCATCCTGCGTTGGCCGATCAGCTACCGCTCAGGGACGCCGTCGGAGGCCACACCCGCCAGGTATACTACGCGTGCTCCACCAAGGACAAGAAGGAACTGGACGAATCCGACA
>NW_022684405.1:0-462 GCF_011630105.1 Anneissia japonica | reverse complement strand
CGGGTGCCGAACTTGAAGCGTCGTCGCCACCCAAGGTAATGCTCGTGAACGGCTCCGAAAGGTACGTGATGGTCATGCCAGAAACCACCGTCAACGACGGTAACAGGAGGAACCTGTCCGAACTGACTGCGAACTTCAAGAGCTACAACGTGATCGGCTGCAATCCGCTGCAACGCGGACAATCTAGAGGGCCGAGCTTCGACCGAGTGACGAGCGTTCCATGGAACGAGATCCGCGTGACAGATCTGGACGTGCTGACGGACGGGACGATCCGCATGTCGGACGTGATGGAACGCGGCGGGTACTTCAAACCGGAGACGTACGACACCTCTCGGTACAGACGCATGTTCTCGGACACCCCCGCCCTGCACCGCATCATGGACCGCATGGAGCAGGTGGAATTCGACGCCGACTGCATCTCCAGGCAGAATCTCGGTCGCAGATCCTGTCTCTTCAGACCCA
>NW_022684404.1:259-793 GCF_011630105.1 Anneissia japonica | reverse complement strand
GCCATGGCGACTTTGTCACATTAATTGTGCCAGTGCATATTTTTTCATAATAGCCTAGGCCCCTAGGCCTACTAATAATACTATAGGCCTAGCTATTATAATAGGCCTGGTCCTATGAAAAATTGTCTAGGCCTAGGGCTAAATGTCTAAAAACTGCACTGTCTAAATAAAGGGGATGTGCTATAACACTACAGTATACCATCAGAGCCAACACCAATTCCTGTAACAATAAGATTATTATTGATATACTGTAGCCTGTAGGCCTAGAAGCTAGGCTACACAACAATAACGCCTCAATAACATGATGCATATGTTACTCCAAACCTAACTTTCAGTTGTTGAAATGTGGAATTCAAATAAAATATACAGTATCTCAGTATGGTATGGTATTGATAAAGCAGCAAATGCCAATGTTTGATAATATTTTTAATTTTTTAACAAACCTGGTTTTGCGTTATTGTAACTACTGTATACTTATTTCTCAATAGGAGCAAATGACTGGCTCAAATGGATGTGATGCAAACAGTTCCATCT
>NW_022684404.1:0-208 GCF_011630105.1 Anneissia japonica | reverse complement strand
AGTGATTGAGGCCAAAATATTTCAAAAGAATTAAATTAAAATGATTTATCTAGTGATTTTTTTTTCTGAAGATATACTGAAATGCCACACACTTTAAGTTTCTGTTTTTTGCGCATCTGGTTTATATTGCATGCCAAATTTAAAATAAATAAATAAATACTGTACCAGTATTACTGTACCTGTTTCACTTGCAAAATATCTTTAATAT
>NW_022684403.1:0-535 GCF_011630105.1 Anneissia japonica | reverse complement strand
CCCATGTCAAATATCTTAAACTCAATCATATTCATAACATCTACCACAACAAATGTCCAGATTATATGTACCTAAATTTTACCCCAATCTCAAGTCAACACCAATACAACACCAGAAACAGGATATATAACTTTGTTGTTCCAAAAACAAAAGGTGCTAATCACACTTCATTTTTTGCAACTGGTATCCGAGACTGGAATGCTCTTCCCAATTATCTTAAAGAAATTACTGACCACAGGATGTTTAAGAGAAAGCTTAAAGAATTTTTACTTACTGATTTTTAATGTTTTATGTTTTTATCATTTACTATACATACTGTTTTTATATTTAATTTTTTTTTTACTCAATTTGTAATTTTAATGTTCAATTTTAACATTTTTACAATTTTTTCAATTTTTAATTTTAAATTGACCTATATTTACCTATTTAATATCTTACTATATATTCTAAACCTTGCCAGATCACTATCATTAAATATTCGCTCTTGTGCAATTATTACCCTGGCTTCTGTGATATTGAATTCAAAATAAATCAA
>NW_022684402.1:2725-5336 GCF_011630105.1 Anneissia japonica | reverse complement strand
TATTCGCCTTGGTTTCCCTAGGTTAAAGTTCAAATTTGTTTAAACGCCTATTCATTTGTAAACTATTAACTGAAAGTACTGTAACTAGGCTTAGGGATTCAGTTATGTATTATTAGTACCATTCCTAAGGGGAAGGGGTAATATCTTTGCAAAAATATTTATTATTTCTCTTGGCATCTGGTAATAAAAGTTATTTTTTTGACCTACATAAAATTTGTATCATTACTATACCCTCAACTATTATTATAATTATAAATCAGCTTCTTATTGACCTCCAGTTTTATGTAAGTTCAGGTGAAACAAGCTACATGTCATATCATCAACCTCTCTACACGATTGACTTGGTATTTATTGTTTTTATCTCCAACTGTGTAAATTCATAAACAATCTATTCTGATTAATTCACATTTCACTGACAATTAATTGTTTCTTCATGACTGAAATTACCATCAAATGTGTAACTGAACTTCGACATTTCTACTTCAAAAGATCATTTAACAATATTTTCTAAGGTCACCTCTCATTAGTATGGTTCCTATTATCTGTCATCATTTTGATGTATTGTACTTAATTTCATTATAATTACCTATTTTAAATTCAGTTATTACCATTGTTATTGGTGTCTGATCTAATAATAGGCTTTCTTAATTTTATTGTTCTGTCGTGTCATTATAATACATAATATTATTACCAAATTGAATATCGACCATGTTTAATCCAGAAAATATATTGTTTATTTTAGTGATGGCGATTTTTTTTTTGGCTTTATTCTACAAGATCTATGCTTGACTTATCTATACCCAATAGGGAACACGATCAGAGTTTACCATACAATAATGAAGGGATGCAGACAGCACCAATGGTAACAAATGGTTTCCTTTAGAGGAAGTAAAAGTATTGCCGAAGTAGACCTAGGATTATATTGTGATGAATGGTAATGGCAGAGACATCAGACAAAATGTTAGCTGTTCAGTATTTTGTATGTATTGCATGTTTGCCATGAATGAATAAATGATTGATTGAATAAATGAATGATCGATGAATGGATGAAAGATTGCATGAATGAATTAATGAATAAGTGAATGAATGAATGAATGAATGAAGGAATGAAAGAACAAACGAACGAACAAACGATTGCATGAATGGATGATTGCATGAATTAATTAATGCATCTGAACTGAATTTATGTATGTTTCAAACAATGTATTATACCGCATACATGATGATACATGGTGATGTGGCTTGCTCTATCCCTGGGCCATTGTGTTAGTTGTGAATTCCAAACACTCAGTCGTCTGTGGGAGAAAAAAATGTGAAACCCAGTATTTTGATGATACAAAATAGGTAGGAGTCCAGATTGTGCTCCAAGGCAGAGGCGGGTCGTGGAGCCTTTGAAAACTTGCACTACTGTTTTATATTCCTTTTTATGATATACAAGTCTCAATCAAATTACCATAAAGACCATTTTTGGGACCAGGGCATCCGTGGTCTTTAGCAGATTTGGTCTCTAATAAACGGATTCGGCGATGTTTGTTTACAGGCAGTCACGTGACATAACTGGGGTATACATGAAAAACATTACAGTGCGATAATTTAATAATGTTATGGTTGCGAAATCACCCACTGTTAGTGGTAACGTGAGAAATAAATTGCTAGGAAAGGCAATACGATTGTTCGCGGAAGATCATTGTGTATACTTAACCATGCCGTAGAAGTGCAGGAGCCTAGGCCTAACGTTTGTTGAAAAATCTCAATTTTTGTGGCCAGTATCCTTTACATCATTAGCAAAACATTAAGGCAAAATTCTCAAGTGTAATTTCCTATCAATTTGATAGTTTACTAGGAGTTATGATGATCTTTACAGCAATAACAAGGGACGACCGAAATAGAAATGTTGATGTACTGTAAAACACCGCTGTGCCAGTTGATTGTTTGTATCCAACACCCAGGTCACAGGACGTCCTTCACCGAATCCCTCTATTTAAATAATAAAGATAAACGATATTTGTTAATCTGTGACCACAGAGAAGTGGTCTTTAATCAGAGGTGGTATTAATAATTGGAGGGGTTTTTAATTAGAGAGAGACCTGTATTTAAAGAATTTATTATTTTATTAATATATTTTTATGTTTTATTGATATATTGCGTATATTCCATCAATAAATCTGTACTAACATACCCACTGACATTTAAATTCACTATTTTATGTTGTGTACTCCGTATTGTTTGTTGTACATGATAGGAAATTTGAATTTAAATTGAGAGCTGTACTTAGTATGTTCACAGTATGTACAATATTTATGCATGTCATCACTTGTGCATGCAAATAAACAGTACATGGATATGATAGAGAAACCTTATGGTTCATTTGATAATTATAATATCAGATTATAAATTTCCTTTCTAAGTTGATTATTATATTAAATAAATATACTCCAATTAGCACTTACTTGTGATTGTAATTGATATTACAAATACATAGTTATGTTTAATTGACCATAGTTTTAATCAACATTGTGCTTTCTGAGGCAGAACTTTCAATTATAGTACTGTAGCTCAGTATGTATACTTTTACTTGGTTTCAATATTAAGAATAATTAATACAAATAAT
>NW_022684402.1:0-2128 GCF_011630105.1 Anneissia japonica | reverse complement strand
TCTACAAAATTGTTGTGTGCTAAAAATATTACTGTAATTTGCCCATCAAACAACATTACCAATATGGTCTAAAATCACTATTTTGTGTCTAAAATCACTATTTTGGGCCATAAAAACTCATTCCCCCTGAATTGTTCTAGTTAAACCACCACACAAATTTGACCCAACCTTATATCTTCTGATAATGTCATGTATCATGCATAGGAACGTTGAGGCCTGCAAGGCTCTCGTTTAGCTTAGTAGGTTAGATAGGGGTGGTTGTTTGGGAACACCGTGTAAGGCGAGAAATTTTTATACTGTGTCTCATGAATCTGTCATCCTCCAATATCAATTATTTTAAATAAAAATAGAATTGCCTGTAACGAATACAATTTTACCTTGTTTGTGTTTTTTAACGTTTCAGGACGACCCACAAATCAGTTGACAGCAAACATGAGTGTATCAAATGCCTCAAAGCATTCATGAACAACGGATTCGGCATCTCCACAGTGTTTAAAAACGACCGGGTCCTGGTAGATGTCGCCAGCTGCATTAACCCCAGATTTGAGAACTTAATGACAGATGCCCTCAAGGTCATGGCACCTGTCTGTCTGGTCCCTGATGGGTAGGTTCAAATCTTTCATTGATTTAAATTTTATATCCCTGTTCAATAGCAGAATTTATTTTTACCATTGACATAATACCAGAGAGTATAAATAGAACAAGTGAGCGTACTCCCGGTTGTAAATACGTCACTCTCCTAGTTACGATGGAAGTCACCATCGTTGTTATGGAGTGCACCCACTGTGTTTGAGTTTACATTGACAGGAAGTGCGCCTGTTTCGATGGTATTATGATAAAGAAAAATAAGGAGAAATCTACTACCTTCTGCAAAAGTATTGTATCATGTGGAAAACAGATAAACAAACCATGCACAATAATGGGTAATCCACTGAATGGCAACAGGCGTCCTCCACTGGCTGCGTATGGCTTATCGTTTATTTATGCTCTCAATGAGCGTACTACATTAGACATTAGCAATATCTAAAAATTTGTGGCTCATAGAGTCGTAATTAACAAATTCTTATTTTTTGATATAGTAGGCATAATTCCATAGAATTTATTAACACAGTAGAATCTCTCATCTGGAACATCCCTATTACTTGCATACTTTTTTGGCCTTGAAATGAGCAAATGAATATGTATTTTCAGGGGCAGATTTAGAGGGGCTGGCCTGGCCCCGGTTCCCCCTTTTTGGGAGGCCCAACCCCCTAGGATGGTGTTGTCTCGTCTGCCCAACTTCTCCCCCCCCCACCTTTTGGGGGCCCCCTTTTGGACATCTCTGGATCCACCCCTGATTTTAACACTCTATAGCCAAACCTATTCTAAGTTCACTCCTATTAATGGTACATTTGGTCCAGAAGGTATCCTCTTAATAGGGGGTTCTACTATATAAAGTAATTTCTAAATGTGCATATGGGACAAGCATCCTATGAATACCACCAATACATTTGCCCCGTTGTTATAAATCCGACTCCATAATTTCTCCTGCCCGGATGATGGTACTTTAAAAATAGAGTTAAAGTTTCAATAGTAATTATTATGTACCTTTTTTTTCAGGCATTATAAGGTATTGAGTGCTCTGTCGGAAGTACAGGAGCTTAGGAACAGGCCTCGCTTTCTTCCAATCATTGAGGCATTGAAGAAGGAGGATTCACCCCAGCTAATGGTATTATTCTAATGTTCTGTCCACACTGTCAAGTTTTCTTTGAAAAAAAGCTGTTGTCTGCCCATATATATTCATGATGCACCTATTTATGGTCATGATGTGCCCATATATAGTCATGATGCACCTATATATGGTCATGATGTGCCCATATATAGTCATGATGTGCCCATGTATAGTCATGATGAGCCTATATATGGTCATGATGTGCCCATATATATTCATGTGCCTATATATGGTCATGATGTGCCTATATATGGTCATGATGTGCCTATATATGGTCATGATGTGCCCATATATAGTCACGATGTGTCTATATATGGTCATGATGTGATGTCATCATTACCATATTTAGGCATGTCACATGTTTTTGTCAAATGAAATTTGATAGTCTGGACAGGACTTTAAGCTCTGTTTACACTA
>NW_022684401.1:0-1144 GCF_011630105.1 Anneissia japonica | reverse complement strand
ATATATATATATATATTATGACCTATAATGAATAATGATTAATGTATATTTTGATGTTGATATTTTATATGTAATTTTGTTTAAAAATAACAGGATCCTGAAGTGATATTAAGTATCAGGATTTACGCTGATAGCAATTGATGAATATTATGAGTGATTTTTATTCTTTCAGGTTATAAAAGAAAAGACATTAAGTCTTATGTGATAGCCTGAAGTACGTTATATGAAATTCTAATTCATGTTTGCAACAGATTACAGAGCAGTCTAAAACAGGAAGGGGGAGGTAACGGGGTATATTATATTTTATTGGTATTTATTGTAAGTTACAGTTGACATTACAAAATGGAGGACTTCTTTACCAAACTTAGATGGATGCCATTAGATGATTAGCTCATGAGGTTACACGAGAGTGTACTATATTTTCATTGGTTACTTTTTTAAATTGAGCATTCATATTTGGTGGTAAATTTAAAAAGAAATTAAGTCTGGTTACAACACTCGAAAGAAGAGGTTGTCATTCTTCCTATTAAGGAACAAAAACACCTGTAATATTTGTTTTACAGAAGAGAAATTAAACTCAGTATTTGAAAACATAATCGGTTTTGTTGCCTGATAATATATATGTATTTTTCAACAGTTAAAAGTGAAGACGAAGTTGTTATGTGTACTGATGGTGTGATTAACGAAATGACACTACAGAAGAAACATTGTATTACCGAAATTAGAAGAAGCCAGAAGCATTGTCTACAGAAAGCAGTAATAGTATTATATTATTACCCAATATAATATTATAATACACAATAAGTATCATCAGCGAATAATATCGTGCATAACGTCTTAAAAAAATTACAATGTCATTATATACAATAAGAAAACAAAACCTGTAAGATAGACACTCTTGGGACACCGCAAATAAATGTAATGTCGTTGAGATCTTAAACCAATAATTGTAGTATACCATTGATATAGCCTTTGAACTAGTCTAACCATATAGAGAAAATCCTAACACTGTTAGCGCCCGGACCCCCTGGGATAATGTTGTCTTGATCGGCACCCCTTTTCTCCCCATTTTTTTTTTTGGACATCTCTGGATCCGTCCCTGATATTGGCTGCCCTACATAATAGAATCATCTATGAGATTCTG
>NW_022684400.1:0-848 GCF_011630105.1 Anneissia japonica | reverse complement strand
AAAAAAATAATTGCAAGAAGTATCCACTACTTGCCAGTGTGATGAAGGGAATATTAGTCCGTGGTGCCCCGGGTATAATCCCATCCCCATGAACGCGAAACTGTCCCGATTTCGGGGGGGGGGAGTGGAATTATACTCCGGATTCCCTTGGCCTAGTGTATGAACAGACGGAAATGACGATCGTTTTGCAAAGTGGTTTTCACCTACGATTCAATAGCCTATCAAAACAATATTCGGGCGAAGAAATCAGTCTTGCATGATGTAACGAGTTATTTTTAGCAGCCAATCTCCGTGGAAACACGCGAGTCTTCACGCTGTTAATTAACGATCCGATCAGCCCACTGGGCAGGTCTTTCCGGGGACGGACCGCGGTGTTGTCTATCTTTACTTTAGCCGCTGTTAGCGAGCTGCTTATTTTTAGCGACAGTAAACAACAAAGTAATTTACAAGAATTGGGCTTTGTGTTTTAATTTATGGCGAACAATATCAGTTTTAAGCAATTTTAAGAGTTTCAAGTCGGCAGAATTCGGAGACAATTCCTTTATTTTTTTAGCATTTGTTAAATTTATCGACCTAGGCAAGGCCTGCTAGGCCGACTTACCCAATCCTCAGACCCTGGGACATCACCCGGGAAAATTCGTGTACGCGAAGTTGGGCGTAAAGTCGGTGTGGGATTCTACCCGGGGAACTATGGTAATACTTTATAGCAGTAGTGACTGAGAAAGTTTTCTCTATTGTTGAAAAAACAAAACCAAGCTTCGAGCTATCATGACAACAAAAACATAAAGTGCTTTAATGACACACAAGCTGGAAATGTTGAACAGATTATAAGTGTCATTCGAATAAAT
>NW_022684399.1:0-1608 GCF_011630105.1 Anneissia japonica | reverse complement strand
GAAACGAAGCGCGACCGAAACAAAGCGCGACCGAAACGAAGCGCGACCGAAATGATCGGCTACCAATAAATCTGGCGTGACCCCCTCCCCCCACCCTCCACCAAAATTGTTCAAAATTGGCTTGGCCAAAAGAAAGTTACATTTTCGCGGGACCCTAAAAAGGTTTCCTCTTAATAATGGTGTCCCTTAATAGAGATACCACTATCTTAAGGGGTACTCACCGAATACATTGCATACGTAAGACAAATAACAATCTTCAATCTATTAAAACTTCGTGGAGACCGAACCGAGACCACACAAAATTTTCAGGTCCCAAAGGTGGTCTCGAACGGGAGGGCCAACTGTACCATAATTAAGCCAATTTATACTTAATAATTCCTTTGATTTAATAATAAGTCTCTCTGTTCATTGTGAGTTAAAATTTGTTAAATGTGTAATACACTTTAACTGGTAATATATTTAAAGATTTTTGTAATGAGGTTATAAACTTTGTTTGATCTGTGCTTAGTTAATCATTTTAAGTAAGCTTTCCAATATCTTATTTTTATTTTTATTTATTTATTTTTAATTCTCAAACAGGCAATACAAAAAATGATCATGTTTCTACAGATTTATCAATCTCAGCTTAGCAAATGTCTTAAGGTCAAAAGTTAAAATGTCCCTAAAATCTTGAGCTGATTTATCGAACCATCTTTGCAAAACCTTAGCTTAAAAATCCTCTTAGATGGCGCATGCGTACAATCGACTTTTTAATTTTAAGAAATTTTTAGGCTAAGCAATATTGATAGATTTGACTACAAGAAAAAAAAAAATGGACGGCCCCATGTACAGTGTATTAAAATATTTCTCATAAACGCGTTTATCAATATGTGAACTCGTTTTACCACAGGTAGCATTGAGAGTTCCGCGTGTAAATGTTGTGCGCATTTTGTTCCTTTTGCTCAATTTGAGTTGAGAGACGATTTTTCTATGTCGTTTCAAACTGCTAATGTGCATGATCTACCCTTGCACGGTTTGCAAATTGTCCGTGCACAGTGCAACAATCTCCTTGCACAGTTTGCAAACTGTGCAGAATCTTGCACAGTTTTTAAATTGTGCAAAGAAACCCTCGCACAGTTTTCCAATTGTGCAAACGTCTCAAATTGTGCACAAATAAACATCTGTTTCGACCATAGAGCTATTAAACAACTAGAGTGCTAACAATATGGCGCAGCAATGCAGAGTTATGTATGTGTACCATCCAAGATGGCCGTCGTAGTAAAGCGCCACCTTCAGGCTTAGTATACATATTATTACCATAGAGGTATAATAAGAATACTAGAGCGCTAACCGCAATGTATTCGATGTTCGAAATACGCAGAACTGTGTGTGTGTACCATCCAAGATGGCTGCCATAGATTATCCAAGATGGTTGCCATAGATTCAGCCAATCAAATTTCGCCTAAGCGCCGTCGTTTGCAATTGCGCCCTCAATTTACACAGAACGTTCAGTACATCATGTTTGAAACTCGAGCGTTGCGGTGTATGGGCGTAATCTACACGATTTAATTTTCATTTCTTGGTACTTTATTTTTTAATAGGATGCTCTACTTGGCCTCGTTTTGGCTA
>NW_022684398.1:0-972 GCF_011630105.1 Anneissia japonica | reverse complement strand
AGAAAGATGGACTATTGTGTGTCTGTATATATCACATCACATTATATCAGTGAGGCTGAGCTATTGGGACAGATTTATGTCTTTCAGCCTGTTTAAGCTGAACCAGGGATATTTGGAAAGAATCATGGTCTTTATGCCAAGTCAATGATGAACTGAAGTGTTTAGAAATGTGGAACTTGGGGTAATGTCAGGTGGTTGCAAATTGTCAGTACTGGTTAGGTAATTCTCCATAGGTTCATGCTCATTAAGTAGGTTAAGAAACAAAATTTTGGTTTACCAGCATAGATTTTAATAATAATTTAGTATACTACTACTGTATTTTGTGAGAGTGTAAATCTGTATCCACATAGATTTTATTAGTAATTTAATATATTGTTACAGTGCAAATATATCTATTATCTAAGTAGATTTTAATTTAATAATTTAGTATGTTATAGTGTAAATCTGGCTATAAATCTGGCTAAATTTGTAAGGTTCTTCACAATCTTTTTTAGGTTTTTTGGCCCTAAGCTCCTACATTTTTACTGTTTTAATTGCTTTTTTTAATCGATATTTATACATATTTTATTGTTTATCCATTCTGTAAGTGGCGGGTTACCAGCTGTTGGGTGTGATTTGAAATAGAATAAAAAATAAAAATTTGTAAGGGTTGTGCAAGTATGTAAACTGAACCTGGCTGAAAATTCCCCATTGATTTGCAAATTCTAGTTAAAAATGTCAATAAACCTGTCACAAGGTGGCCAAGAAATTTGCAGCTTTAAATCATGTGCAAACATAATTCTCACCTTTTTTTTAATGTCATTTTCTCAATACAATGTCATGTTACTGTAGGCATTGTAGAGCATAGGTCAGAAGCTAATAATGTTTGTATAATATGGTAAATAGTTTAGTGGAATTGCCTGCCAGTGATAATGTAAATTAGTTTGATTTTTGATATTTAGGATATCATATGAGATATGAAGTCGTGAGAAC
>NW_022684397.1:0-885 GCF_011630105.1 Anneissia japonica | reverse complement strand
ATTTTGACACCTTTTGAGCAATAAACTTAACATCAAACCAGAATTTGTTCCATCCTTAGAATGGTAATTGAATGCCGGCATAGTGCATGTGTTACTTCGTATAAAAAAACTTTTTGACCATATGGTGGAAATTTCTTGTTTTGTGTATTTTGATATAGGATTATAATCTAACCAGGCCAGCCTGTACCCTGATTTCTATTTTGGTAACATCTATTATTAGTATTCTATCTTGTGCATCCAATAGAAAGCACAATATTTAAAAAAAGAGTATTTGGTCATTAACATATTGCACTCGAATGAAGAAACAATATCGGGAACATACACAAGTTTTATAGTTTAATTACATAGTGTTAATTTCATATCTTAAAAGAATTACTTTTTGCATTGCTAAATATTGTTATAATAAATTAGTTATAATTAAACTGTAACTCGCTCTTAGGTCAATCAAAATAAAATTATAAAAAATATAAGTCATTATTATACGAAAACATGACAATTTTACGTTTTTGGTTAGTGTTCGTCAGGGGACACCACATTTAAGGGGACTCTTTTTTTGGCCCCGACACCGAAATGGGTGGGGGTGGTTTTTGGAGGAGGACTTAATTACCCTACCATTTGATGTTTATTTTTTGAATGTATGTTTTATAGGGTAGCCTTCTGTATTCACGAAAAACACATCACACACACAAGACGAGTGATCCCTTCGTTAACGGTAACCGAGGGAGGGAAGGGTGTGGCTAGCTTATGTGAACTCCAGACTAGCACACCCTATTCACTCCCCTTAGATCCGCCACTGATATCTATTATTATTCGTATCACCATCAAGCGAAGCCACGACAGTGGCGTCAGTCCAGTGTTCAACATACAGTAGGCCTATAGGCCTAC
>NW_022684396.1:0-1303 GCF_011630105.1 Anneissia japonica | reverse complement strand
AAGAAGAGCTTAGATTGGTACCAGATAAAATAATTTTGTTATCAACATTAATACATTATGCTAACTTTCATCTTTGTAAGCGCATAAGACAGTGCAAATTATTTTTGTGACAGTCTTTTGAAGTGTGTAAAGCTCCATTTTATCCCATACATTGTCAAAATATTGGGGGGGGGGGATGATTCAATGGACCATCCCCCCCTTGTCAAATATTGGGGGGGATATATCCCCTCCATCCCCCCGGGATCTACGCCTATGGTGCTGGTAATACAGCTACAAAATGAATCGAATGAATCGTCGAACGACTCGTCGAATGTGGATCACAATAATCGGTGTTGTTTTTAGTCCATTCAATCTATAATTTGTTTACTTACAAAATATATTCAAATAACAATACAGTAAAATGATATGTGCCTATGATTATATATGCAGTAACACTGCAAGATGATTAAGGGTAAATACTCTAATCAAAGATCGCTAGTTTGAATAAAGTGATACCTACGAAGCATTTAGTTGATGGATGCAAACAACAGCATTAGGTTTATATAAAAAATTGTTAAATATCAGCTGCTGTGCGATAAATAACATGATGCATAAGCGGTATAGCTAATAGGATCTTGAGTTACGTGTTATGGAATACAACACCGTCCTAGTATTCTGAATACAGTAATAGGTAGCAAATCGATACGATAGTAAAAGCACAAAATACACACAGTTGTGCAACTGCCTTTTATCCTTTCTGAGGTCAAATGTCAATTTTTTTTTTAGTGCACGCTATGATTTTATAGCATGTTTTATTGGTTTAGTTAGTCAATCTCTTTAGGGAACTTAGTTACTAATTTTTAGGAGTGCAGATGATACCATATGTACGGCTACTTAACTAAAGATATATTCATATACAACAGTAAAGTAGGCCTGTGCCTAAATAGTCTTACTGACAGCGTGTGAATTTGAACGCCTCAATATTTTATAATATTTTATATTATTTTTGTACCTCCCTAGTGTAACGAAACTTAGAAAGGCTTGTTGGTTAGGTCAGGCTTAAACTATACTTTTCTTTCTCTATGGACTATATCCTTATGTCTATTATACATTAGCCTATTTTTATAACCCGATTTTACAATGAAGTGGCTTCTATGATTAGCTTCGCGCCCATACAATTTAATTACAAAAGCCAAATTGCCTAGTAAACATAGAAGCTATTTTATGCGCTTTAATTAAGGAGACCTCTTTCCTCCAAAAATTTAATTATCAGTGTATTTTATCTTCTAAAGATATAAGTATTGATTTGACTAACAAGGAATCT
>NW_022684395.1:0-1818 GCF_011630105.1 Anneissia japonica | reverse complement strand
ACGACATGGTATTCCAGAATCATTACATACTGATCAGGGAGCCCAATTTGAATCTAATTTACTTACAGAAATTTGTGTAACCATAGGAATTAAGAAAACAAAAACTACTCCATATCATCCTCAGTCAGATGGCATGGTAGAACGTTTTAATCGCACCATGAAGGAACAATTAGCTAAACAGTTATATCAAGAGGGTAAAGAATGGGATACTATCTTAGGACAGGTAGGATTGAGTTATAACGCGACTGTACATGATACTACAGGATATAGCCCTTATTATCTAGTACATGGTAGAGAGCCTAGATTACCTGTAAATATCTTATGTGAAACTTTACCTAAACAAAATTTGACACAACATGAATACGTAGATCAATTGACTAAAAGGATAGAGCGTGCAAATAATATTATCCAAAGAAATGTTGCATTGTCTCAACAAAAACAAAAGTCTTATTATGATCGAAAAGAGAAATTTAAACCATATGAAGTAGGAGATAAAGTATGGTTAGATGACCCAGCAAACCAGAGAAATAAATTAGAGCCTAGATGGAAGGGACCATATGAATTTTAACAAAGTAAATCACGAGGTCTAATATATCAACTTAAAGATTTAAAAACAAATGTGGATTATCCAAGGTTAGTTCATTATAATCGGTTAAAATCATATCTTAATCCGACATTTAAACAAACTGACCCAGTAGTAAATAATAATCCAAAAGTACAAATAAACCATCAACCAGTTTGGTTACCGTATGTGTCTGACCCTGCCATTAATTTAGATTCACAATCTAATAACAATGACATGTCACAAACAAATACACAGACTAGATCAGGAAGACAGGTTAGGGTACCTGCTTATTTACAAGATTATCAATTATAGGCCCCGGTTTCCATAATTTTTTTTTTTTTGTGTAGTTAAGTATAGGCCACCATTGTATAACTTTGTAGTTTAAGAGGGTAGGCCAATTGTATAATTTCATGCAGTTTAAGGTAGATTAAGTTTAGTTAGGAATTTGTTTGTTATCCCGTACACCCAGTCTCGTAATCAGAGCTGACAAGGTTTATTTAGCGTCCTTGCGGTTGGTGAAAGCTAACTTTATTTTTTTGTTAATTAACATTGTCTCTGGTGGTTGGCTGGCCCCCAACATCAGTGGACATATGTGATTTCAATGCAAGTATGTGCTATCCGTTAGATGATTTTGCAACGCTATAAATATAGGTTGTACAACTACAGTATAAAAAAAAGAGTTGAATATTTTCAACTTCTCCCTTCCCTTTTCTCTTAAAAAACAAAAACAACAACGTTGTCTTTTGTGAATTTCATTAGTATCTTACTCTTCTTGTATTTGAAAAAAAGTAGAAGAAATTTAGTAATATAATTATATTTATATGTGTATTTTAGTCATATATTGTATTATATGTATCTTAATGTTTTGAATGTTGAAAGATAATTTGTTATGAATATTGACAAAGCTTCATGAAAGTTCTTGCAATTTCAAGTAAATTTATAAAGAAAGAAATTAATGTTATTATATGTATCAAATCATAAGTAACTATAGAAAAGATGTACGGTATATTTTAGAAAGAATAATTTATGTCAAGTAATATTTAATTTAGAAATGCAAGTAAGAATATTTATTATGAGTAATGACAAGTCTAATGTATAGTTCTTGCAATTTCAAGTAAATTTGAAAAGAGAAAAAGTTATTATGTCTAAAATCATAAGTAGCTACAAGGAAAGAGTATATTTGGAATTAATTTATTGTAAGTTATATTATTTGTTATTTAGAAATGCATGGAAAAAGTATTTATTATGAATAT
>NW_022684394.1:0-553 GCF_011630105.1 Anneissia japonica | reverse complement strand
ATACGTCGGTACTAGCTGCAAAAGTGTCATACTGTAGAATACATTGCGCCCCCTATGTTTTGTTGGTCGTGTTTTCCTTCGGCAATATGTATTGACGTCAGTAAGTACTTCTTATCGTCTTCCATTTCCCTCAGATGTTTCAACTGATTATGACAAAACAATTTTGACCTGTCCCGCAGGCATACAAAGACCATTTTCAACATTATAACTGTCATCTCATATATAACATTTATTTTAAATTTTACTTAATTGCTTTCTGAAAATATCCTATTTTATAAGTCAGTTGTTTGACAGATTGGTTACTCAAAGTGAAAAGTGCAATCACAAAATTTATCCCATCATTTACTACCCATGATAAACAATAGTGGTAAAGATGCAAACAATTGGAAAAGGTCAGTTGTGTCTACATCACTCTGGCGCTGTTCGATTGTTTGATTTAATTCATATAAATCAAACAATGAAGATTGTAAGTTATTTTTAACATTCCCCCAACCCAACTTACACACTTCCTCATACACACACACACACACACACACACACACACACACACACA
>NW_022684393.1:0-1153 GCF_011630105.1 Anneissia japonica | reverse complement strand
AGTTCCAGTATCAGGTAGACTGTCAAATATTTCAAAGCAACGCGGCCCTACAGCATGTAGGAGCAGTGCACGTTTTTGCGCGTCCGACGACACGGACAGGGCTACGACATAATTCTCGAAACGCTTAATCCACGCTTCCCATTTTGGACCTACAGACGTGTCCAAAGACTCAGCGACAACATTGTCAAATGCAGCGACACAAGGGATATTTACTTTCGCCATTATCCCTCCTTCTAGCAATCTCTCGTCGCCAGATTTAGTGTTGTTTATATGGACAATCAACAACGATGCACACACGCCATGTCGTCTTGAACATAACTCCTTTAATCATATTCCTCCGCGCGTACACGCGTGCATGAACGGCACATATTCCAAGTAGTACCATAGCACTACACTACAGGTATCACAAAAGATCTCTTGTAATACTCTTTGGGGTTGTCAGAGGGAACATTTGCACGATTCTTCTGGATTTTGGTTATTCTGGAAAGGCGAGCTTCACTCCCTACTTGGTCTGCCAGACTTGTTGCCTCAACATACCATTCATCCCATGTCTTGTCAATGTTTCTGCGTAGCTTATTGACCTCTTCCTTCACAAAGTTTATGTCTTTATAAGCCTCATAAATGTCTTGTCTCTCCTCTGAAGTTTCTGACTAAGTCCCTGGACAGGGTACAACCCATTTTTGAGAACCACAAGACACAGAATGCTCTGAAAGTTAGTCAGAGCTGCATGAAGTCCTGTTGCATCAATGCAAGATTTCCTATCCTAGTCCCATGGTTCTCCAGGAAGAAGTTCAGGATACATTCTTGGGGCAATCATTGAATGGAGGCCTGTTACAACATATAGTGTAACTCTCTATGGATGTTACTAGATGAGTTCGGAATGAGCCAGACACCAAGTAAGCTGGATGTTAACGGTTTTATTCTATACAAAGTGTGAGCCTCCAACAAGACGCAGCTTGGCTAGTCGACGAACCCCCACGAGAGAGCGAGACTCCGCGGGAACATCCCATAATAGAGTCCTTGAAAGTTCAAAGGTTACACTACTCCCCCTCTCCCTAAGAAGTGTCCCACTTCTATTATGCATGCAAAAAAAAAATTAATAATTCATAAGCCTAACTAAGCATTATAGTATAAGCAATCTTCTTATGGAATT
>NW_022684392.1:0-2886 GCF_011630105.1 Anneissia japonica | reverse complement strand
AATTAGAAAGGAAACAAAAGTAAAAGAAATGTAAGAAAAAAAAAGAGGAAAATAGAAAAGGAAAAAAAAAGGGGAAAAAAAAGAAGGAAAATAAATGAAAGGAATAAAAATGAGATTAAAGGTAAGAGAAAGTAAATGAAAGAAACAAAGAAAAGGAAAACCGCAAAGAATTGAAAAGAAAGAAAATGGAAGGTAAACAAAAACAGAAGGTCATGAACAGAATTGAAATGAAAGAAAAAAAATGGGGAGGGGAAGAAAAAGAGAAGGTAGATAAAAATGATAAGGAAAGGATAAAAAGAAAAAAAAAGGAAAAGAAAAAAAATGAAAGGAAAACTAGGAAATTACAGGAAAGTATAGAAATAAATTGAAAAGAAAAGAAAAGAAAAGATAGGAAAAGAAAGGAAAGTACAGGAAAGTATAAAAAGAAAACAAAAGGAAAAGAAAAGAAAATAAAGGAAAAGAAAATTGAAAAGGAATAGAATGAAAGAAAATAAAAAAGTAGAAGAAAGATATGGAAATTAATGGAAAGCAGTTACCAATGAATCAGAAAATTGTTTAAATTAAAAATAAAAAAAAACTAACTGTAACTAGTAACCATTGGTATGGTACGAATGCGGGTGTGTGGAGGGACAACAATTGGATGCACACATTAAAAAAAATTAGGTTTAGTCTTGGGATAGTTTTAACATAAATTATAATAGGTAAAGTATGGCATGTAAATAGGGTAGGAAGACACGACATTGAATATACATTGCATCTATGAGATGGCTAGATATCATTTTTTAAATGATGACTAAATAAAATAATAATAAATACACATACACCGATTTGATGTCAGTTTCACATTTCAGGGCTTGCCAAACTGGGATTTAAGATTGTTAATAAATAAAAGGTATTTGTAAAATAATAAATGATGCTATAGACAGTTATTATATTTTTAGCAGTTCATATTATTCGTCAAATAAGTTTGGGAAACCCTGTGTTAAACCAGAAGAATAAGAAGAGCAAAAGGAAGAAGAAGAATAACTATTATGAATTTAATTATGTTTGCTTATACTTTCTTTATCTAGTTTTAATGCTCAGTCACTATTAAAAAAAAAAAAACTAATCAAAATATTTGATTTGTTAAGGGATTGTTAAGGAATGTCTATAGTACTTTCTTTATCTAGTTTTAATGCTTTTATAGTCACCATTAAAAAGAAAAACAAAAAAAGTCTTCATCAAAGTATTTGACATCCTATACTGTCCTTCATTATTATTTTTGTTTTAAAAAATAGTCATTTTCACAATAAAGGGTGTAACTTTGAATTTTGAACATTTTGCTCAGTAGTGCTCTTAATAAAGCTATAGAATTCCACGATTTTTTGCCACATAAGTCATCTAGTTATAAGCTACCTTGGGTAGCATACACATCATTAGGAGTTACTGTACTTTGTTCAATTTTGGCAAGAACATATGTACCATAAATATGACCCTTTTTTATTCTAAAATTACAGTTACACTTTTGTAAAGTCTTGTAGTTTCTTTATGTAAGTTAATTGCTTTTTTTCTTCTTATGCTGAAAGTATAGTCATATGTTCAATGAAAACTACCAAATTAGTTGAAATGGTCAGTGTCCCTATATTTTTGAGAACGGAACATTGGTGTTTCTGGTTTCGGAGACGTCATTTTCCTAACTGCTAACAAATTTTACAGGTTGACCTACGTGTAATAATTGCTTAACAGGTACCTGTATATTCCTTAATTCCATTTTGGATGTAACAGTTGATAACTGAACTTAAAATTGATGACAAAACTTACTTGATCCCTCCTAGGGCTTCAAAGGAATTATTTTTAAACTTAACATAATAGAGTCAATTTTCCATTAACTGTTGGGAAATCTGTGGAAATATGAATGAAGTAAATTACCAAATCTATTTATCAAAATGTAGCAAGTAGACCTACAGGTCACATGACTATGATAGTAGAGATATGCCATGTGATTTGGAAAATGGAGACAATATATATTTCCGTTATTAACACTTGAAGCCTCAGAAATGCATTGAAGCCTCCGAAACATTAATAACCTTAAATACCATTTTTCAACATTTAGACTGATGTGTATCCTGAATCTGAATTATAATTATAAGCTGAGTTGTGGAGAATGTTATAGAACTATACCTAGCTAACTATTAAGTTAATCTTTTTAAAGAATTACCTATAAGTTAAAAAAAGTTGTTTTAGAGGCTTCAAACACTTGTTAACACCATAGTTTCTGTTGCTTTTAGTTTTAAAGTTAGGAATATTTTTATAATTTCATGCTATATATGTTTGGTTTTGATCTGCTAAAATAATATGAATGAATTTTAAGTTCTGGGTGGTTTGTTTTACAGGCATACAAGTAACTAGTAATACAGATTGCCATTATTCAGAAAACTAAATTAGTATTTATTGTTTTCTAACAATGCAAGAATAATTTATCAAATAATAAAATAATATTGCACACATACTTTGTTTAGGCTTGAAAACAATTCAGGATATAAACCATCTATATTTAAGTGAAATTTCTCAATACATTGACAAATTATTATGAACTTTTAAATGATTTTCTGAATGGTCTCGGAGGCTTTATTTTATGTTGAGGCTGTGAGAACTGGTGTGGGTCCAGATATTTGCCGGAAGGGTCGTCCAGAAAGAAAAAAAGGGGCACTCTTGTATAAATGACAGAACTTTAAATGATGTGAGGAACTGTCTTCTGTCTTGTCACGCTCCCACTGTTTGAGAGACTTGAAAGCCAAAAATAATATTACATTAGCCTGAAAACTATTCTCATAAATGAATAACAGCTCCCCCCCCCCAAAAAAAAAAAGATAAATTTAAAAACTGCTGGCTATTTATCAGTATCTG
>NW_022684391.1:0-639 GCF_011630105.1 Anneissia japonica | reverse complement strand
TCAAAAAAGAATGTATAATAACAATTATAATTGATCTGGTTTATGTTGTTAGAAACCTTTTTGCTTAATGTTTATTTTTCTATATTTAAATAATATAATCTATCTTTTAAATTTACTAAGGTTCACATTTATGAGTATATCATCATCTCCGTCACAACAAAGTGTGATGGAGATGATTTCTTGATGTTTTCCGTTCTCAGAAACAGCTATAAAATAAAAATGGTAATTGATACGACTTATGTTGTTAGAAACCCGTTTGTTCAATGTGCATTATCCTATATTCAAATAATACCATCTATCTTTTAAATTTACTAAGATTCACATCTATATGTATATCATCATCTCCGTCACAAAAAGTGTGATGGAGATGATTCTTGCAATATTTGCTATGTTACAGCACTGAAAATTGAATGCTTAAATAAACGTTTAAAATGCCCTAATTATTGTGCTGAATGTTTATTATAGTTGTTATATGGCATAATGATGACATGTGTAATAAAAGAATTACAAATGTTAAACTTTTTTTTTCATGATTTCTAAACCTCTAAAATGGCACATTAGCGAAGAATGACCCTTAAATGTACAATAATTTTTATTTACAAGAGAAATTATAACCAAAGGAATTGGGCCCAACAATAT
>NW_022684390.1:0-1411 GCF_011630105.1 Anneissia japonica | reverse complement strand
ACGCCCAGAGAACCCCCCTTGAAATGACCTGGCTACGGGTCTGGTATCGAAATGCACGCCACCGTGTCGGGATTCAATATTTCGACATTATATATGCCATCATCATCATCATCATCGTCATTTCGACATTAATTATGTTCCTGATGATGACATAATTAATGTCGAAATATTGAATCCCGACACGATGGCGTGCATTTCGATACTTGGAGTACAATGTATTATACTATCTTATACCATGTAGGCCTGCTATAATTGGCTAGTGGTACTTTTCAATACAAACAAATAAAGAATCGCGAGGAAACAATTCATCACTGATGCTTCCAAAAATATATCTCAACAGTGCTATGCTATATATTTTATTTTTTTTTATTTTATTCTAGCTATCACATCATTCAGATCACTTTAGAGTGATTTTGAGCGAATTTGCTCTCTTTGGAGGCGCACCCACCCACCCTCTATTTCAGATGCGTGTGTTTGCAATAGAAATTAATGCCTTAATTATTCAAATAACAATAATAATCATAAATTATTATTATTATTATTATTATTATAATTATTATTATTTTTATTATTATTATTAATATTATTATTATTACTATTATTATTGTCGGGGTTCCGGGCCATTAAACTGAAATAGTTATGTAAACCATTAAACTGTAATATTATTAACATTAAGCCATTAAAATGTAATATTATTAACTAAGACCAATCAACACACATAACATAAAACATGTACATATCAAAATTCTTATGTTTAATTTTTCCTCGTCGGTGCTTGCATAAAATGTGATTTGAATCTAACATGATGACATTGATAAACAATCGAAATTCTATGTACAAAATTATGCTAAATATTTACAGCGTGGACTTTTTTATGTTGTGGTCATAATTATTAGACTGTAATATTATTATTTAAAAAGTCCATTCAAAAAACAACATAAAACATATAGGCTTACATATCAAAGTTATTAGGTTAAAGTTCTCATGTCGGTGCGTGCATAAAGCGTAATTTTCTAATGTTTGGATATCTGCGATTGACAGACAAAATTCTCTATACTATATATACTAATTTAAGGAGTGGACTTCCTTGATTTAAGGAAATATATATGTATATTGAGATACGCAAAGTTTAGTAGGTTAGAAGTTTATAGGAGAGGACTCCTGTTGTGGTCATATTAGACTGTAATAATAAGACTATCATTAAAAACCATTCAACATAAAACATATCAAAATTATTAAGTTAAACTTTCTACTTCGGTGCATGAATACAACGTAATTTTGGGATATATGAGATTTACAGTGTTTGGATATCTGCGATTTACAGTTTGGATATCTGCGATTTACAGTTATTAACATTAAGCCATTAAAATGTAATATTATTAACTAAGACCAATCAACACACATAACATAA
>NW_022684389.1:0-772 GCF_011630105.1 Anneissia japonica | reverse complement strand
CCTCAACTGATCATCGATCCCCCGCCCCATCAGTACCCCTTTTTCAAGACTTCTAGATACGCCAACAGAGCCCAGCTGCAGCGAATACCGCTGCTACTGGACCTCTTTTGAGTACGCTGCAGACTGCAGCGTACTCAAAAGAGGTCCTGCACACACAGTAAAACGAAAGATGATGATGACGATTGCGTAGGCCTAGCGGGCGGCCAGCCTAGCCTAGTAATACTTAAGTTTTTCTACATGGTGTATTCATCAAACAATAATAAGTTTACAACCAATACTCACGATCCTTGCTCGATCAAGCGAATTAGGTGCCTACTGTTGCCAAACCTCAAGAAAGGACAAGCTAGGCCTACTCTAGGCCCACAGCAATATTCTCACCACGGCTGCCGGGCCGCCGCGCGTTACTAATCTAAATGTGTAGAAGAACATCGCTCTCAAAACTACGAAGCTATGGAACGCCATCGCTGCCTTCGGTAACAGATTACCATTCGGCGCATTAAACATTCGGCCCTTTTACCATTACGTTAGGCCCTTTTACCATTACGCAGAAAAGTTTCATATAATTTATGCATACAAACAATCTACTTTGAACAAAAGGCACGAACTCCTTTCAAAATGCAGACACCGTGCCAAATTCCTACTCAAAAGCACATAATACCTAATTTGCATCTACACCGGCCCAACTCTGCATTACACGTCAAATTTGAAATTCCCTTCACTCCTGAAGATTGCCTAGTTCATGAAACAGCCTGTAGAGTGAAATTACAAGTTC
>NW_022684388.1:0-1378 GCF_011630105.1 Anneissia japonica | reverse complement strand
TGAAAGTAAATCATAACAGCATAAGGCCGATCTAAAATTATTATTTTCATTTTAGTACTGAACTCATGCAGAAATGTGAATTTTTTGCAACCATTTATATAATAATGACATGGTATTGCCTGTCAGTATTTCTAAAGAACAGGAATTTGGAATTTTTGATTAGTTAAAAATACATCATTATAAAAAATTAAAATTGATTTGATGAATAAAAGAATTGAATTGAACACCTTCAGCAAACTCAGTAATCAGTATACTGTGTCGCAACAACCTCTACACACAATTACTGTACCTGATTACACATCCAATCAGTTTGATAGTCGAATGGAGTATATACTCTGTTCAAGGCACGATGGAGCTTTACCATAAATATTTTGAGTTTATATACAGGTCTCACTCGAACTAAAAACCACTTTTTAGACCGGGCTTTTCATGGTCTCGAATTAGAATTGTGTATCCAGATTAACATTTTAAAAACTAGAGGGTGCGCTCGCTTACCCACTAGTATGTGAACGTCGCAATTAGTTTCAATTAAAATATTACCATTAAAAGAAGATAGGTTGCTTGCTCGGTTATTTTCTTTACGTAATATCAGAAATGCAGTGTGCAGCTAAAGCCAAGCTTTATAGTAAGTCATTGAGAAACAGTAAACTGACTGTGTTTGATTGTTTTTTAACAGAATGTGCCTGAAAACCGAGTGTACTTGAAAATCGATTGTTTGAAAGTTGCCCATTTAGCGTACCATATTAACCGGATGCGGAAGTACGTGCGTTTAATGTTGCTCTTTTGGTTTTCCATATAAAACTACAAAATCAACTGACAGACATGGCTAGGGAATACGAAATTACGTACGGTACGTAAACAGTGACATGTGGTCGTAACAGCTAAATATCCAGTGAAAACCGACAGTAAACGTCATTATTTTTTCCCTCAATAAAGCTGAAATATATATTGAGATGGAAACTTTGATGATCTATGTTGTTAGTTTTCCAGATCGGTAGGTTTGGAATCCCAGACGTTTTTTGAGGCCCTCGATTTTGCATTATGCTTATAGCCTTTGAAATAAGCGTAACTGCAATATAGACACCACTGTCGATTGAAACAAAAGCTCAGCATCTAGCCAATGAATAATAAAGGAATACGTTCCAAAGAAATTCCTTGATAAGTATTTTAATAAATAAAGACAACAAGAAATGCAAAAGTTTAAGATGTGTATAAAAAAGCAATAACTATATACAGAATGTATGAGTGCTTATAACTTAATATACTTCTAGTAGATATATGATGCACGTGCTAGACAGATACAAATACTTATAAAATGATACCGACATATTCACACAAGGAAATCAATGTACTTTTCACAGTAAAGTAATTGCTGGTA
>NW_022684387.1:0-557 GCF_011630105.1 Anneissia japonica | reverse complement strand
GGTGCGTCTCTGGCGGGCGTGATTCATGCAGACTACGGCGAGTAGCAGGAGCTGGACGCCGAATTGTACGCCGGCAGAAACTCCGAATAAACGGTACCCACGATCGCCATCGTTCCTCGTCCCGCGCGAACGGCTCCTCGCAGCAGAGGTTCCGCGCTCCAACCTAACCTTTCGTTTGGAACCGGAGTCCATCGAGTCGGGGTCGCCGTCGATATCGCGATCGCTAAATTGTTTTCTGTGTTCGACCAATAAGAGACAGGTTGCTCACCGTCGACACGAGGAGGTCTTCGGTGGATGAAAGTTTTTTCCTACCCTTGTGCAAATCGTGCAACAGCAGAGATAAAGACGATATTAGAACTATCGCGAAACAAACAACCGTCAGTTTCATACCATCGTCGAGAGCGAACGCTTCCGCACGAACGTTAACGTTGACCGTTCATCCCCTCCCCATCGCTTAGGCATGGGCGTTGCATCTGCTCCCGTGAAGGCGGAGTCGTGGACTTGCAAAGCCGTGCACTGTATCATTTGCGTGTGTTTGGTAGTCGTCGTGGTGCTGG
>NW_022684386.1:0-750 GCF_011630105.1 Anneissia japonica | reverse complement strand
ATCGTCCCCACTTTTGGCACCCTTTTGGACATCTCCGGATCCGCCCTGTGTTGGGGCGTCTGACCTGTAACCTGACCAGTGGCTCTTTGGGCTCATTAACTCCAGCTTGGACTCATTTCACTTTGGCCTGCATTAGTCATACTTATCTGGCATGAAACATGCGCTTTCATGCCCATTTTTCCAATAATTCATGATTTTCATGTCTCTGTTTGAATTAGATTGGCTGGCTATGAAAAATGAAGTCCACCCCATCCACCCTATCAAAAAAAAAAAGCTAAACCTCTGATTTTAGTTATATATTAGATATAACTTTCACATTGTCGAACTGTCGTCTATCTACGAATAATTGACTAATGAAAACTTATAAAGTAATCGGTAAAGACCTACCAAAAGCAAACATATCACATGAGACTTAATGATGGTATTTAAAACTTAATACAATCAATTCAATATACATTCCCATAGCGAGAACATCAAGTTGTGAATATCCCAAGCCGAATTAATTTTGCGAGATAAAATCGTACCAGAGTCTTTTACTCAACGTTCAAAAGATAATAGATTAAGATTAACTGTAGTTTATTTTCGTATGTATATTTTAATGTATTGTGGGGCCACTTAGAAGAGCAGTGTTTTTCACTGAGAGGGCTACTCTACTCACAGAAAATAGAAATAAACTACCAGGTCGAAGGTGATACCAGTTATTATCAAGCCCTTACGCAGGACTTTTATTGGGTGGGTGCTAATTTTTGG
>NW_022684385.1:0-515 GCF_011630105.1 Anneissia japonica | reverse complement strand
CATACTTTTAAAAAACTATAACAAATAATTGAAAGTTTCTTGCATAAGATAATATATATTTTTTTGGTTTCTTTTTATTTCTTTATTTCTGTTTTGCATTTTTTTGTCTTGTAATTGTTTTTGTAATTTAAATTTTGTTAATATTTACTTTAAAAACGGCCTTGTGAAAAAAACATTTAATTTGTGACCAAGTTTTCCATTTTCAAATAAAGTCATTATTATTATTATTATTATTATTATTATTATTATTATTATTATTATTATTATTATTATTATTGTTATTATTATACCAGTACCACAATTAAAAAGAACCAACATGTTAGTTTGTCTTACCCTTTTTCTTTCACCATCCTGTGAACTCTTGTTGCCTTTGCCTTTACGATCTTTTCCTATATCTTCAGAATTTCTTGGAGACTTTAAAGACTTGCCTGCAGAACAAAATAAATTATTAAATAATAATTTAAATATAGCTCTATGTAATTGATTTAATTTAACACATATTAACTAGTTAATAA
>NW_022684384.1:0-555 GCF_011630105.1 Anneissia japonica | reverse complement strand
ATATATATATATATATATATGTATACACATATACATTTCCAAACGGTGTAATATTGACCAGTTGGTCGTTCAAAATTTATATATATATATATATATATAACTTATTTATGGGACAATTTGAGGCCAATTTCCTGTCCCTACAGCCCAAGAAACCAGATGTTTGGTTTCGTTACTTGATGATATCTTCATGATCTGGACCCATGGTGAAGATAGTTTGGATACGTTCCTGTTAAACATTAATTCAGCTCATCCCACAATCAAATTCACTGCTAAAAAATCCACAAGCAGTGTAGATTTTTTGGACATCACCGTGACCATGGAAAATGGTGCACTTAAAACTGATCTCTTCCGTAAACCCACAGATAAGCATATGTACCTGCTCCCTAGCAGCTGTCACCCCCGCACTTTACAAAAAACATTCCGTACAGCCAAGCATTGCGCATGTGACGCATTTGTTCTACGGATTTAGATTTTCAGAATCGAACAGAAGGACTATCCGGACATCTCCGGAATAGAAATTATCATCGAGGACCCATTGAAAATGCTATAAAAAAA
>NW_022684383.1:0-542 GCF_011630105.1 Anneissia japonica | reverse complement strand
TTTATTTTATTTAGTTATTTATTCTTTGTACAGAAAATCCTGTTCAGTGATTACAGCTGATTACAGTATCTACTGTTTTCTCACAGGGCAAACGTCATTTGGCGTGGGCAGCATACAGGTACCTCAATGCTTTAATCAAGTATATTAATATTATTTTTTTTAAATCGACTCCCAAGCAAGTAAAGGAGATTTTTAATCTTTAAATAGGCCTATATCTCAATGCAGTTAATTGCCTATTGACAATAAAAAAAACAAAACACTGGAACAATTTTTTCGACCATGAAATTCGCAATACGCTGAATTATTTGGACAAAACGAGTTGATTTTGGTTATTATTAGGCATAATAAGCTATACTAACTTTTGAGTTCTGTTAATGCATTGTCTTCATCAGCGCGGGGTCTGGGGGAAAAATCCCTGAACCCTGAGTAGTGGAGAACACTACTCAGAGCCATTTCTGGGCATCTAGAGGTACCTATTTTTAAAATTTGCTCACCTAAGCCCCAACCATGATGGAGTTGAGGTGGGCGTCAATGCCCCGTTC
>NW_022684382.1:0-630 GCF_011630105.1 Anneissia japonica | reverse complement strand
CCCCCCCCCCATTTCAAGACATCTAGATACATCACTGACTTATGTGGCCAGATGAATGAAAATACTCAATCGATGTGCCACCAACGGTAACCAGCCTTCAACATGCCCTCACGAATGCCACCGGGGATGCAACTCCCAAAAAACTATTTTTTTTTGCAGCGAAGGGACGCTACCAATAAACAATCAACAAACTACCGGGCTTCTGGATTGATTTGCAAGGTACTACATGGCTCAAGTATTTCTTACTTAGGGGTAAATTGGTAAAAATCACACACAAATCATACGACGTCACTGACAACGCCGGGGACGGCAACTCGATTTTGAGATTAATTTTCCGAATAAAATTATACTAAATAACTTCTAATGACGACCTATTGTCTTGTCTCTTATACACATCTAGATGTGTATAAGAGACAGTTTCTGGGTTGATTTCCAATTCTCAATAATCTATAAAACACCCACATAACAACGTCACGTTAGATCGATCGGTGGGGACGACGGTAGGGTCAATTTTCGTCGGAAGGTATCAAGATGATAAACAAGTTTCATTAGACTAAATTCTTGTTTATGCCACGGTGGGGTTCCAGGGGGGCTTCACCCCCTGGCAGTCACGGATATTTGGCGAATTAT
>NW_022684381.1:0-1189 GCF_011630105.1 Anneissia japonica | reverse complement strand
AAATGTTATGTTGTCTTGGCGAGATAGGTTATCTTGACAAGTCGACATAATAAAAGTTATGTTGTATATAATTATGTTGTATATATCCCTTTCTTTCACTTTTGACGGCGACATATGAGTGCTGTACAACACATTGTACGACTATACTCAACTGAGGTTATTCACAGTAACGGAAGATGATGATGATGATGATTACTATGTTTGCCATTCATCACTACGACTAAAATCAACAATAAATTCACCACAAAAAGATGAGATAGTAAAAAATTTATTACCTGCTTCTATTTAATTCGTTATTAATAATAAGCATGTAAAATAAAAAGAGAGAAAGTATATATTGTAGTTGTAAAATGTATGAAACTGTTAGTAGCGCCTATCAAATTGGGCCTATGCCTTAAATTAAACGATCAATCAGAACGTGTTATTTTTGCTTGTATTGCACTTTACGAGAAGTACCAATACTTAGTACGATGGTATGGCTAACACAATATGATATTTGAAACGCGTCTATTTGTTGATAAAACGTGTTTGTTATAAGGAAATATTGTGTAATTATATTATAACCATAGCGCTTTTTTTTTGTGTAAGATTTCAGAGATTGTAGTCGCGACAGATATAGAAATTAGTAAACGTATACTATTTTTACCTGTTTCTATTTAATTAGCTAAGCCCACCGCAGTGCTCTGTTAATTTATTGTTACTCATGACTCATGTGATTGATGTATATAGCAATAGTTTGTACACCACAAAAAATGTTATGAATATGCACTTTTATTGGACCACAACAAATTTTATTAAAATGTACTTTTAATGTGTCATTACTTTTAGGCAAAAATACAAATCGTGAAAACATTGTAAGTCATACAAAAAAAAAATTAAAATATGTATGAAAGAAAAAAAGTGTAAACACAAACACAAAATAAAACCTGTTAAAAAAAATGTACGAACACAAAAATTTACAAAAACCATGTAAAATAAATAAATTTTATGTAACAAAAATAAATATTATGTAAAGAAAATAAATTTTATTTAATTGAAATAATTTTTATGTCATACTTAATATACAAATCGTCGTAGAATTTACACAAGTAATTACAATAATTTACAATTATATACCGCTTTTTATCCTTACATAGGCCTAAAATTAATTTACTTTACATAAGCTTCAGCTTTTCAATTTTATTAGTGT
>NW_022684380.1:0-1247 GCF_011630105.1 Anneissia japonica | reverse complement strand
ACAACTCCTTTGGAATGGATCCCACGAATCTGGGCATCTGTCTACAAAACACACACATAAATCAAATAAGAATTTGCTACAAAACTTATCAAGTCGAAGACGAACTTATCATCCTGCAATCATGCACTATCCGGTTTCCCATTTTTGGATCTCCCCATGCTTATAAAGATATTATACAAGTTACTTGGTGATGACTAAAGTCATATAATAACCAGATAACAGTTTCATCTTCATGCAATAGCTTTCAGAATGCACACCCTGCAACATATCTGCGGCGACATATTTCATTTGCTGAAGGTCGGTTGAGTTTTATACTAAAACCAAACTTAGGACTGATGACTTACAATAACAACACTAATAATTACCGTGCAATAATAAACAAATATCAATTACAATACCTAATACTGAAAATAAAAAATAATTATGATAAAATAATGATGATAATAATAAACATAAATATTTGGTTATAGTATAATAATAGTAACCCTGATCATAATAAACACAATTTCATTGGCAATAACAACGAACTTTGCTGAGATTAAGTTTGATGACCATATTTTAACAGAATAGTATAAGAAAATAATGTACACCTACCACAATACGAGATGGAAATTACCGATAAGATGAAAACATTCCCGAGAGCAAATACGTTGCCTTTCGTTAGAACCATAATGTTGGTATTATACTTGTAACTAACGATAACGTACAGAATTAAAATTGCATGACTTTGACGTTCGTTATAAAGGAATAGTAACACTCATCTGATAGGATGTAAGTAAATAGACGAGATAATGAAACATTTCATAGGACCTCACAGCGAATACTGTATGCAAATTAAGACACCAAATAAAATATTTAGAGTAGCAGGAGCCTACTCATTGGCTAAATATGACCATACAAAAGTAAATTAAGAAAATGTTTAATAGGGTATTAAAAAAAAAACATACAAAAATAGAGGGCAGCATATTGCTGAAAAGACTGCATTTTCAATAAATAAAATTAAAAAAAAAGCAATATTACAAGACGGCACCAATCCAAAAAGCATAATTACAAATTGAAAAAAAATATATATTAAAGTTACATGGAATGTCAATCAGTCAATCAATTAAGCAAAAGCTATTTGCAATTACAATAATTTAGTAACAATATCACTAAAAATATACCGTATTTCATGTGTTAAAACACCAGTTTTAATACAGTAGAATCCCTCCTTTGGGACACCCCTATTCAGGAGACACCCCTAAGGA
>NW_022684379.1:0-770 GCF_011630105.1 Anneissia japonica | reverse complement strand
GGTCATCATGTCTCCTGGCTACCCAAGCGGATATGGAAACAACATGGACGTAAGGTGGTCGTTTAATACACATCCTGGAAGCTTGCTCTCTATTAAATTCTACGATTTTAATCTGGACAACGGTCACGACTATGTTTATATAAGCAGCGACGGACAACAAATGGCTAATTACACTGGTTCACAATCACCGGAAATAACGGTGTCTACAAGTAACACACTGACGGTTGTCTTTACAAGTGATGGCAATGTAACGTCCAGAGGATTTCAAGCTGAAATTGTTGTCTATCCAGAACCGTCGGGTAGGTGACATCAATCCATTGCAGATGATACCAAATATTATTATATTTACTTATGTATTTTATTGAATTACTAATAACATCACAATCAAACAAACCTAAGAAGCATTAAGATAGTTGAAATGAAAATGTCAGGCAACCACACACTTTGAAAATTGTCAATAGTGATAAATAACATTATCAAAGTGGTTACAGTACTCATCTGTACATGCAATAAACAACAATTAAAGCATAGTTAAAAATTGGTTAACTTGTTACAATAAAATATGATATAAAACTGTTTAAAATATAGAAATCAGACATATCATTTTTGTTTCATTGATATATTTCTAGTTAATTGAGGAAATCCTTTCTTCTGTCTAAATAGAAGGTTTTTGCTTTGACTTTGATGATGGATGGTGTGGATGGTCTCATACTTATAGTGATAACCAATGGAGGCGTTCTGTTCAAAGAATTGATGGCGCTGATCGAGGG
>NW_022684378.1:0-1922 GCF_011630105.1 Anneissia japonica | reverse complement strand
GGGGGGGGGGGGACCGACTAGGGGAGTTTAGTTTGAAGGAGGGAATGCGCACCCTTCTGCCATTAGGGCTTCTATCCCTCCGCCATTAGGGCATTGAACAAGTCACTACAGTAGTTTGAATTTTCGTATTTTATGTTTGTCTTTTTATTAGGGAACCACACCGAATTTCATTGTATGTGTGTTGCGTACATGTATATATGACAAATAAACCTATTGAGTATTGAGATACGCAACTAAGGGATAGGCTACATTTGAAGTCCCAAGATTAGCGGCCATTTGTTAAAATGCTTTTATTTGATACACTGTGCTTCATGGACCCAATTTGAAGCCACTGCAGCACAGTAACATCACATACACATCAGTTGGTTACAATAACCACAAATTACAAAACATTTACAGGTATTCAATCTGAGACTATTATACACGACAACTATAATACTTGTATAGTTGTCTCAGATTCAATCATACTTCTTATACAACTTGCTGTTATACAACTGGCGTATTTAGTACTTATGGATAAAATTGTCACTCTATGAATAGACTAATAAATACACGTCCCAATGTATAAGCATACATTGCGGTAGATTATTGCCACGTCATACGTGCATCATCATTTATTCATGATCAAAATGAACCTTGGGCTATATTAAATTTCAAATATTTAAAAAATGTTAAATTTGATCTTTCTTTGATCATGATTGTCAACTGATATATTAGCTTTGATGAATTTACTTTAGGCAGGTTATGACTTTGTTACCTTTTGCTCATCAGTGGTGACGTATATAACGCAGCACATGGCAACATGATTTTGAATATTAGACCTGCTCCGTTAAAACATCGTCTATATTAATATAAGTAATCGTTACTTCGAGGAGTAATCTACACTGACCCGCGGCTAGCGAAACAGCAGCTAACACTAGGCCTATGTAATCATACAAACTGTTTATTTTAACGCAAGCGTAGTGCGATAAATATAAATGATGATTCTATTGTCCAAATATAGTTTTTAATCTTTCCATTTCAAGTTCAAGTATTATTTATTTCACAAGACAAAACAGATTATATATACATATATATATGTATATATAAACACAATAACTTTTAAATGAAAATAAATTATTATGAAAAGGTATTTCTATAGAAAAACTCCGCTCTCAAATAAGCGCCGCACCAAACCTGATATTTTTTCGCTAAGCGCCGCACTTGAATAAGCGCCGTAGACTCCAAATATATTAGTACAATTTATCAGCAGCACGGCAGTGAAAAAGTTCACAATAAGAAAATTAAATAAAGTATATAATAATAATGATCAACATCAGAGGGGAAAAAAGATATATATACACATATGATTTGTGATTATTCATCGTCATATTTGAACATACACACTCACACACATTTCGATTGGATTGGATTGGATTTAATTCGGTGTAAACACCAAAGATAGCCCACTTAAGTCTAGAAGAAGACTTATTTCCAGTGGGGTCCTTCTAGTGGTGATTGGGCAGTACACCGGGAGACAATCCCCTACTCTTTTCTGAAGAGTGTACTGCGTTATTTTAACGTGCACATGGGCCATAAATGCACACGGGACCAACGACTTAAACGTCTCATCCGAAAGAAGGTGCGCTATTGTAACTTGTATTTCAGCCCTCCAGCTGAAACACAAGGAGAGGTAGCGATGGGAATTGAACCTATAGATCTCCATGGTTCAGCGCACACACAGTGGTTACCACCAGATTCGTGAATACAAGCTAATCTCTTCAACCATGAAGCCTCTGTTATCAGGGTTGTGACGCTCGCCTTAACAGCGAGAGGTCACAGGTTCGCATCCCGTCTGAGGCATTTTATTACACAATTTCTGTATTTATTTATTTATTTATGGGACTACATTCTTTGAGAGCTATGCTACATGATGTATTATT
>NW_022684377.1:0-2230 GCF_011630105.1 Anneissia japonica | reverse complement strand
ACATAATGTGAATCACACAAATAATTAAAATAATCTTAAAGTTGTATAGTTAGGGTGAATTCAGTTTCATGAAGTCATAATATTATTGTTATTGATACTGATCTGTTAGAATTTTGTCGTTGCCAAATAGATGTTGAATAAAATGTAATTCTCCGTCTCCTGAACAAGATCCTGATTTAAATAAATGTAGAGTACTGTAAAGTAAATCTAAATGTTTTCAAGGGCCATCAAGGTCTTTAATGATTAGTAACTTTGAATCATGATCTCTAAATTAATTAACAAGAATTTGGTAAACTCAACGACTTTCAATCAGTCTATTAAAATAACAAATTATCATAAAATATATAATGACAGAGCAGAAGTGTATTTGGAACAAAGTAGAGGCCAAATATATTACTAGAAATATTTTCAATTTACAGCGTACAAGAAATTCCCATTAAGCACGCATCCATTAAATATACCTAATTAATAGAAACAATTTATTTTTTTAACAAACACGTGTTGTAGTCCTAAAACATAGTCCCAAATGCCGCAAAAGGAAGTATTCTACTGTAATTTGATAAGCTATCAATGTACTTAACATTAAATAATTGTTGTTACCAGAATTTATAATAAATTATCAACCAGCAGCATAATTAGCAATACTGTACTGTACTTATAAACGAACATATTATTATACAAATACAAATTTAAAATAATATCCCTGTCGGTTTACTTTTTGTATTTACTTATTAAAAACGTTGCGCCAGATTGCATATTACACATTTTGTAACTTGTAGTCAGTTATTATGGCGTCCACATTATTAGCTCAAAACTTAAATACAACTGCAGCACTTCCGTAGTTAATTAATCTATTGCTTATAATAAACCCGTAATTATGGCATGCCACCAATGGAAGCATAAACATTTCTTAATTTATACCTGGAAAATTGTCAATTTCAATCATTGATTTTTGTAAAAAATTCAAATCTACGTTTCATGCAAAGAATTTTAAAATAAACGGACAAAAAATCTACACTTTTATATACATGCATGTCATCAGTAAGTTTCAATCCGAAAGATAAGGTGTACCACAGGATTCTGTCAAAGGGATGTATTATAATTATAAACCCAATCGTAGTTTAAACTCACGAGGGAATAGAAGGCATAAAAGTCATGCTGTTGCTTATCGTCTGCACCAACATCCGAGTTCTGTTAATAAAACTAAAAAATGTAGACAATTTAAAATAGTACGTTTTTTTTATATGCCTAGACATTTGACACAGAATGTGTACAAGGAACTAAGAGAATGCGTATCTGAGATTTTCTCAACATTTTGTAGTAGTACTGGTGATCTCGTCTGTCAACCTTAACGACCTAAAGCATGCATCTCTACTTACTATTACTGTACTAATAATAGTTAAAACCTATTTACTAATACGACTACCCAATAACATGCACCTTAAATACTTTGGCCTAAAACACAATTGTCTGTCTAAAAAAATTACATAAGCTTATCTAATGCTTTTATCGGATACCTGAAAACGCTACACAAGTTATAAAAAAAAAAACTTGCTTTGCGATAAAATCCCATGACATATAACATTTGACTCTTTTCTCATGGTTTGCATCTCTTGTAAATGTGTAAAAAAAAATTGATATAGGCCTATTCATAAACATTTTGTCCCTTCCATTCAAAATTCAAAAATTAAATCTAAATTACATTTTTGATGGAAATTAAGAAATATCATGCAATTCTGAATAGGATATAAAATAGACTTCGTTCACAACAATCGAAATGTATATTGTTACCCAGGGCCGGCTCGGCCCCGCCCCCCCCCCTTTTGGGAGCTAAAAAAAGAAGAAAAAAAGAAAGAAAAAGAAAAAAGTGATAGCCCACAACACCTCAAATGTTATTTTCGGGCGGACCCCCTAGGACATTGTTGTCTCGATCGGCCCGAATTTCGGCGCCCCCCTTTCGGGCCCCCTTTTGGACATCTCTGGATCCGCCCCTGCTACCCGTGTTAGTAATTCCAATAAAAGAACTGAAGGATTAGGTATCTAATAAAAATTATTATTAGTATTCATTTGGCATCAGATATAAACTTCTAAAGCCCCGTTCAAACTATCAAATCTTGTATGACAAAAACATATGACATGCCTAAATAATAGAATCATGACAACACCACATCATGGCCATATATAGGCACATCATGACTACTGTATATATGGGCATACATCCGTTTTTGTT
>NW_022684376.1:1542259-1577658 GCF_011630105.1 Anneissia japonica | reverse complement strand
ATTGTGTTTTGTTTTTAAAGTTTAAAAGAAGTTGTATATATTTGTATGAAAGTGTAAAAATCTGACAATAAATTGGGTAAATGGATGAATATTTGTTTAGTTTTGTGACATACCTGTGGAAATTACAACATAGTATACAACATATATCTTATTTGCAATTAGAAAGTTGAATTTCAGTGCAAAATTGTAAAATCACAATTAAAAAATACCATTAATTGACTCATTATTAGGAATATCAATTTATCCATACTTGCAGGCTTATTTAATAATTACCAAAAGCATTAAGTAAGACATGCTATTATATTGGTGATATTGTAAAAAGCGCTAGTGACAACTTCAGTTTAACCGGCGCTATGTAAATTTTAAAAGTACCAAAAGTATTAACCAATTAGAAAACATAATATTATGGTGGTGATTTATGATAATGCATATGCAATAAGACCAAAATTATTAACCAATTAGAAGACATAATATTATTATGGCAGTGATTTATGATATTGCATGCAATAAGTACCAAAGTATTAACCAATTAGAAAACATAATATGGCAGTGATTTATAAGAATATTTAAGATAATCAAAGCAACTGACGAACAAAAGAAGAAAAGCTCCTTTGAAGCTTTGTTAAGGAATTGCTTTATTCTCATAATTGCAAATGCCTCTTAAAACTATAAGGGAGAGTAAGAGAGGAGGGTGAAGGGAGGATGAGAGAGAGAAAGCTGTAAATTATACAAGTATTAAAAAATATTTAATTTAATTAAATAAATTACGTAAGAAAGAATACACTTTACATACAGAAATGTGGCAATACGCGGACGATATTGCATAAGTTAGCAACATTAACTTTAAATTGAAAAAATAAAAGCAAATATCGCAGGAAAAATAAGTAAACGAAATCTAGAAATTAACACAAATACAACTGAAAAATATACAAAAGAAAAGCAAACATTGGAACACATGCAAATATCTAGGATCGCTGCTAGAAACACAAAAGATCTTTATACGATCTTTGGTTCGATGTTAAAAAAAAAAAAGTTGCTATAACATTGAGGGCGCCATTGCCACAACATTGAGGGCGCCATTGCCACATTGTTTACTGTTGCTTTGCGTTGTCATGTTGTGATCATAAAAATTGCGAGTTTTGCGGCTGAAATCTGGCTGCAAACTAAACGTTCTTAATTTAACCTAGCAAATTGCAGTTACGGGACAAAGGTAAAGCACTAAGATAGCAATTAGCATTTAATATACAATAAATGATGGGGAGAAATGCCTAGGCTAGGCTAGCCGCACAGCAGACATTCGACTCTACGGACGATACGATACGATTACGAGACTCAAGGCCTAGGCATATAGGAATTCCTTGAATCCATGGACTCTAATAAACTTAACAAAAATTAGAAATTAGATATAGCCCACAAAGGCCTGCCTAGGGAGTAGCCTAGCCTAGTTATGAAACCATCGCATAATTTTACTTGGCTGCACCGACCAAAAAGTGATACTGTATTATTTTTTTGATGAATGTCTATCAAAATAGCATTAAAAACAAGTTCTTCAAACACAATAGATATTCATTGTATCCGTACTGTACAACCAGTAGCTCACTAGCTCTGTGTATTAACGCATAGGCTTACTGCATGAGCACCAATCAGCAAAATTGTATAAGCACACAGTATAAAGGTCATATCACTTTAGCAACTGATAACTGCATGCTACACACAGTTGATTATCAAAACTAATATTAAAAGACGGCAAGTGACTTCATCGTACACTAGGGCAAAATGATACTTACAGTAGGTTAGATTTCATGCATTCAAAAATTTCCTTCAGGCCTTGCAGGCCCTCAGGAAATTTTTTCAACATTAAATCTAAACTCTGTAAAATAGCTTTCCACTAGTGTACTATGCGCAGCTTTACTAATTACTTAATATTATGTGGATTTTTCTTTTTTCTTTTTAAGAACAAGGACTGCATAATCCGGAATCCTGACAAACATTCAATGATCTGAAATTTACATAATGGTTGAGGTTTGATATTTAGTTGGTCCTACATCTGAAATGGAACAATACAACATTTTAGAACGTATTGGTGAAGGTGCTCATGGGATAGTGTTCAAAGCAAAGCACATAGAAGTGAGGATATTATTATTATTATTGTTTATCGATTGATCAGATGTGTATAAGAGACAGGGTACATCCTCCAAAGAACCTTATGTTCCATAACTGCAAAAATAGATTTGAATGATAGATGAACAATTAGGCTAACCATGCATGCACAAACACACTGCATATTTATTTCAATTTAAGAGTGTGCTAGTTGGCTAGACTGACAAACCATTTTTGTACTTCCAGTTAGATAATAGTATAGATGAATTTTGGATTAATTTACGCTTTTAGACTGGCGCTGTTGTGGCATTGAAGAAGGTTCCACTACGGAAATGGGAGGATGGCATTCCAAACACAGCTCTCAGGTAAGAAGACCCAGATAAACTCATTCATAATTTAAACTGCACATGCTCTTATTTAAGGTCATTTGAGGTATTTATTGCATATTCAGAACATACAAATTGGCTTTAATTGTCACTCTCAAATACCCAAATTAATATCTTAAACACAAACATAGGTATAAGCATTTTTTAACAATACTGTACTCGCTCAAATAAGCGTCCCATTTGAATAAGCGCCCCTCTCGAATAACCGCCCCTCCTAACGTGAAAATTTCCTTAAGCGCCCCGTTTGAATAAGCGCCCCCTCATAAGATTTTTTTTTTTTTTTAGTAAGTCAATAATCCAATCAATCCTTGGACTGTGGTTGTTAGCATGATTTGAGCTGTAGAGTGGAAACACATTCTTCTTAGGTCAATATCAAAATAAGGATATTTCTCTTGGACAGACGAGAACTCCGATCCCTGAACAGACAGTATATTTCCAACTTTAATCTTTTTACATATTTGTCTATGTCTAGTCCTACTCGTCTTTTTCTTTTTTCGACCTTAAGCACATTCTCATCTGAGTTTTCAAGAAAAATACAATGATCCTGCCATCCAGCTAATCTCAATCGGCCGATGGCCATCAAGCTAACCACTACCCACCACTAATTGCATCTGCTATTTTGCTGTTATGTAAATATTCACGCATTCTTGTTATAAGCCATGTTCTCTGGACGATTATCTTTTCTCTAACCACCATTCATAAGGTCCTTATATAATCTTTTTTTCATTCAAAAAGTGCCTCTTGAATTTTTAATTATTAAAATAATCTCCCATAAGAACCCCTTGATTTTCATCTATTTCCATAAGCGCCCCCTCAATTTCCACTCTGTTTTCGTAAGTGCCCTGTTTAAATAAACGCCCCGTTTGAATGAGCGCCCCTCAGAAAGTGCAAAAAATATTTTAAGCGCCCGGGCACTTATTCGCGCGAGTACGGTATTGTACATCTATTAGTTACCAAAAACAATGAAATCAGAACATGGAGAGCTTTATGTCTTGAGATAAAAGATATTTATGATGATTTATTATTTTTTAACATTTTTTTTTTCAGGGAAATAAAGGCTTTGCAAGAAATAGAGGAAAACCAACATGTAAGTTTAAGTGTTTAAAATTTGAATTGTATTTTTATCTTATTTATCTCGTTAGTTATTTTTCATGTATTGTTTGTAAGTAGCATTTACAATAAAGATGTTTTAATCTTTCTGAAATAATTTTCGTTTACACGTAAGGTGGTGAAATTAAGAGAGGTGTTTCCGCATGGTACTGGTTTTGTGCTGGTATTTGAATACATGCTCTCCGATTTATCCGAAGTGGTACGCAATTCGGAAGAACCATTGACTGAAGCACAGGTCAAAAGTTACATGCTAATGTTACTGAAAGGCGTGGCCTATTGTCATGCCAACTCAATTATGCATAGGGTAAGTTTCTATTGGATAATAAAAATCACTTGTATTTATTTATTTATACAATATAACCGTAATAGATCAATATATTCATTGTCCACGAATGTGATGAGAGAACCGATCTAATTTTAATAGAGAGAATTAAAAAGTAAATAGTATGATAATATTCTCAGCTCAGTATCAAATTTTATGTGAAAAAAAAAATGTGGTATGCCCATATTTAGGTGTAATATGACATCATCATTCCAATATATGGGCACATCATACAAATTTGTATGATGAATTAAATTGAAATAATATAATAATATCCTCAGCTCAGTCCACACTATCAAATTTATGTGACAAAAATTAAATATGATACAGTGTGCCCATATTTGGGTGTAATATGACATCATCATTCCCATATATGGGCACATCATACCAATTTGTATGATGAATTAAATAAAAATAATATATAATATAGTAATATCCTCAGCTCAGTCCACACTATCAAATTTATGTGACAAAAATAAATTATGATACAGTGTGCCCATATTTGGGTGTAATATGACATCATCATTCCCATATATGGGCACATCACACAAATTTATCTCTTAAAGTTTACTAATGTGGCACTGGACAGAGCTTTATTCTGAGCATTCCATTCAGAAAAAGGAATAGCTAGATGCTAATGGCAAAGCATCCAGCTCGATGGCTTTATAATTTGTTCGCTGGAGACTGTCATGTATACCAGTACCAGTAGTAATGCAGCTTTTGTGATGGAGTTGCCAATCTCCATAAATGGCAAAAACAAGCCAAACCAGTCACTCCTCGCAAAAAAAAAATTGACTTTTAGTAATTAATACCAGGTTAAACAGTTAAATGAAAGTTATAAAATGGTAAAGAATTATGTAAATCCGACATTTCGTTATGAAGTTACAGGAGTTTAATCATACAGCTTTTTGAAGAAAATTTTGTTTTAATGTTAAACAGGGGGAAAATAACAACATAGCATGATGTATAGATATATAAAGTTTAGTTTTGTGCGATAATATAGATTTTGAAAAATTTTGACATTCCAACATTTTTGGTCATTATCTCCTAAACACGATTTGTGTGAGGAGTGATTGGTTTGGCTTGTCTTCTCCACATAAGTATCCTAGATAAAACCAGAATTACAGTGTATTATGAAAATTTATATTGAGAAATTGCACCATTTTTAAATTCAGGACTTAAAACCAGCTAATCTGTTAATAAGTGAGACAGGGCATTTGAAGATCGCTGACTTTGGTTTAGCAAGAGTATTCAGCAATGAAGAGGGACGTCAGTATAGTCATCAGGTGGCCACTAGGTGAATACAACATTACCTTATTTAAAAATAATCAACAATTTCTAAATTTCAAATGTAAATTAATAACAATATTTAAATTTACATAATATAGACATATTTTTTTATGGTATTAAAATTGGTTGTAAATTATGACTTCACAATTGACTGAAAATAATTTAGATTTTTAGGAAGAAAATAGTTTACAACAACTAGTTCACATTAATAATAATTGAGTTGTTTTATTCAAGTAAAGTGTTTAAAATGTGTTTTTTTATAGATGGTATCGAGCACCAGAATTACTCTACGGGGCCAGAAAATATGATGAGGGTGTTGACTTATGGTAAGGAACTCTTTCAATAGTTAGTGCCTACTTCACATAGGTCTGGGGGGTGAGGGGTTTTCTGATATATTTTATTAATGTAGATCTTGTATAAGAAGATAAGTTTTTAATACAGGTCTTCTTCTAATTAAAGACCCATCCAAGAGGGGTAACTTCCAATTAAGGACCACTTTTCTGTGGTCCCTACCTCACAAATATCAAATTCTCTTTATTATTCTAATTAGAGACCAAAGCTGCTAAAGACTATAGAACCTCAGTCCTAAAGGTGGTCTTTAATTGGAGGGAGACCTGTATTAGTTTGGAGAATTTAGGTAGTAAAACACATTTCAGGATTTTACCTTTGTTCTCCATCATTTGTTGTCTTTTTTTGATTTCTATTTTGCAATTTTTTTTATGGAAATGAAAATTGATTTATCGATTGATCTTATCAATGATTATATTTAGTTTACTTGTTTTGCTTTCTATTTTGCAATTTTTTTTATGGAAATGAAAATTGATTTATTGATTGATCTTATCAATGATTATATTTAGTTTACTCGTGTACTTTGTGAAAATGAAAATGATTCATCTTTACTCTCAGAATCTGATCAAATCCCAGATGTGATCAAAGTTTGATAAAGAATAACTGTAGCTTTATGTTTCTTTTTGTTGTTCTTTGTTTCTAGGGCTGTTGGTTGTATTTTTGGTGAGCTGTTGAATAACTCGCCGCTGTTTCCTGGTGAGAATGACATTGAGCAACTCTGCTGTGTCCTCCGGGTCTTGGGAACGCCAACTGAAGAAACCTGGCCGGTAACAAATCTGTTATTTTATTTATTAATAGGATCTGCCGCAAAACATAACATTAAAAATAAAATAATGTAGCATAAACATAATATTTGTTACATAAGGACTAATAATGCGGAGAGCTGTACATGTACTGATTTGATTTGAACTTATTTGTTTCCAGAAAACATACATACAGATGAAATACAGCATAACAGATACGGGAACAAGAAAAATATTAAAACAGATATAAAACCGGAGAAAAAAAATTTGATTCGATTACATTAAAAAATACTTGAACAAGAAACATGAAAAACAACGGAACCAAAGATAGCCCACAAAAGATGTCGTAAAACAATCTGATTTCCAGAGGGGTCCTTATAAAAAACAAATAATTAAAACTTTAATTCTTTACTAAAAAGAAAAAAAATGTAATTAATAAAATATAATGTATGTCCCATGGTGCAAATAAGACACGTCCTGGGAGTATGGATGGTAAGTTTCTGCTTATGTACTTAGACTTGCACAATATACTTATGCCACTACATTATGAGGTCATGCTACAAAGAATGCCTTACATACATAGATTGAAGTTATGTAATTGCAATATAAAGTCCATACCACCTTCATTTATTTCCTTCGTTGGCCATGTTTACATGGCAGAAGATCATCATGATGAAGCCGGTTATCTGAAGATATTGGTGTTAACTGGCCTCGTAAATGGTGTTAGTAACCCTGAATAACAGATCAGTAACTCTGATGATGTATAAGTTAACTCCACCTTGCCGCAGAGTTAACTCAGATCATCCATATGTTCTTGATGCAAAACAGCTGTTGTTTGGCCTGTATGAATCATCACAGAAGTCGCTGTTGATAAACAGCTCGAAGTACAATTATTATTATTTGCAGAAATGTTTTCAAATACCGCAGTAGTAGACAAAAATTTTGTTATTTTATCAATTATATACATTTCAAAACTTTTCTTACAAAGGGTTTCAAAACAAGCAGCAGTGCATGCAGTTTTTTTCTGGTATAACCAATGTATTTATCGGAGTCAACTTATTGTGTAAACGCTTGACTGGAGGTCATCAGTGTAGCCTTGCTGTATCTGATAGCAAACGGCTGTGTAAACATAGCTATTGGAATACAACAGTATATGATTTAAATCATTCAGTATTAATCCTATGCTCATTTTTATACATAATGCTGTATTTTCTTCTTTTATTTTGTAGGGTATGAAAGATCTACCAGACTATAACAAGATCACTTTTCCAGAAAATCCTCCGATACCTTTGGAAGAGATTGTCCCAGATGCTGCAAAGGAAGCACTGGACCTTCTTAAGAGCTTTCTGGTGTACCCATCCAAGCAACGGATCTCCGCTGCAGAGGTGAGTTTTGTCAGTTATTCCTCCATAAAGCAGCAAATCAGAAGCAACAAAATGTTCATTACCATCATCTTTATCACCATCATTATCATTATCATCGTCATTATTTTTATTAATACCGTTATCATTATTGTCAGTCATCAGTCAATAATGAAGTGGAGTTGAATAGCTTGGTGGTTAAGATGCTTGGCTTCCAACCCCGGGGTTCTGGGTTGAATTTCTGTGACAGCAGGATTTTTCCTTACGACTACAACGCTACTCCCTCATTTTTAGGCTTAATAAAGGCATGACTCGGCCCTGTCGGATACAGGATACCCAGTACTGTATAAAGAAGAAAAATTAAATGAACATCACATAGGCTAGCCTGGCCCGGGCCAAGGCCATGTCTAACCACTTATAAACATGCAGAAAAAAAAAACCCAAAACAATTAGAATGAAGTTATCAAATAACTTGTGCATTAAAATTGTTCATATGCTTACTACTTACCTATATAAATTAAAATGTATTACTCACAAGCGCCAATATTTTTTATTTTAATATGCCTTTTCCATCACTTCATAGTGTCTACCGATTCGTAGGAAGGCCCGGGCCTAGGCTAGCCTATGTGATGTTCATTGTAATACTACAAAACAAAATCACATCAATTTAAAATTAAATTTGTGAATATACTTGCCTTATATCTTAACTAGCAGGTGATTTTATTGGTAGTTTGTTTTTAAGTGTGTAAATATGATTGACTTGCATGCCAAGAGAAATTAGTACTCTTATTTTGCTTTGTTTTACCGTACCGTAATCCTTTGCTAGGCCTGGCTGTACACCTAGCCAAGCCAATACACAGTGTGGCTAAGGAAAGTTTTGTCTTTCTGAACATGTGCAGATTTTGCTTATCTGGCTCATTAGCATAACAATACCACATATAAGGCTAATCGATAGACGGCTTAAACCAGCCAGCTTCCTATCCTGGTAACAGTTAAAAGTCCTTGCATTATCTGCATCTTATAAATTGCTTTTGTGATAGTTTTTGAAATTTAATATTTACATTTGCACAATTGCTTTTATCGCAGGGTCTTCTTCACCCGTACTTTTTCACCGAACCCCTCCCAGCACACCACTCCGAGCTACCAATACCACAGCGCAGTAAACGCATGCGACACCGTACCCAACACGCCAAGGAGTTTGATATTGACGCCCCTCTAGAGCAATCGTTGGTAAATCCGGAATGGATAGCCCCATATGTGCGATGACAGGACTTTAGCTTAAATGGGAGACCCACTTGTTCTTGTGTTTGATGAACTTTGATGAGCTGATCCTACATTTGATAAAAGTGTGAATATCCTGAGCTGTTCATTCAGTTATTGACTGAGATGCATGAAAACATGCATACTGACTATTGTACTTTATTCAGAACAATGATATGGAATAATAGGAACATTTAATTATCAATTTTAGAATTACTTATTAAAATTAGAATCCTGTCAAAAGTATTTGTTTTGATAATGTAATTTTATTTATCATGGTGTATATAAATACCTACATATTTATTCACTCTCTGAATTGGTTAAGTTCTTTTTTTATGTTTATCCACAAAAAAACCTTTTACTACTTGTGGACAAAGGTCTGGTTACTTTTTTTTTCAGTAAAAATACTTGATAAAAATGAGAAGGTCTGCGTTCTGTACATAATACAAACAAATATGAGATAATAATAAGTATTCCACCCATGTATTCCAATGGTGACGGGGTGGGGAGGTCTGAGGCTCCCAACGGAAACAAGTGGACGTTGTCAGGCATTTCTCAAAATCTCTCGAAAGTGTTCCATGGGGGAAAATTTCACAATTTAGAGGTTTCAAAGGCTATTTAATCAAATCTGCAATCTACTAGTATGCAAAAAATACATATACATTTTTTTCTTCCCGATGAATTGTGGTTTTTTTGGGGGGAAGGGGCGACTGGGAGAACGAGTAATGCTTGTGGGGGCCTAGATATGCCATTATAACTAAGAGCTAAACTCTATTTTTACTAGACTAGATGTATTGTATACTACTGTAGCTACTATGCACATATGTATATATAGTACAACAATTACTAGTTAAAGTTGTTATGTATATGCAAAGTATGTTGGACCTTGTATATTATACTGTACAATATTCATTAAAAACTAAATAAAAAGTTTTAAATATTATATTGACAGATCTGGATTTTTTTCATTTAATTTGTAGGTACTGTACTTTTATTTTTAAGTTTGTTTCATTATCACTCTCTATGTTATTGAAGCATTTTTTAACAACAGATAACCTCCCCTGCTTTTATAAAGATATTTTAGTATATATGAATATTTATCCTGATGATTGGCTGAGCGTATACTAATAGCTGGAATCGACTTTTGTGTAATGTCAATCCATAGTTACCAACCGTCTCGCATCGTGCGGGGCGGTCCCGCATTTCAAAGTGATTTTGGAGGAAACACACATTGGTTGTATTAAAACTATAAAAATGATGGTGCAGTAACTTGAGTCATGAGAGAGTACAGTATTTCCTTGAAGGCCCTACTTATTTCACTAACGAGTTACTAAAAATTGAGTAATGAAATGTTTGTGTAGGTCTACATAGTTCGGGTGCTCAAATTACATACAGTAGGCCTACATTGAAACTCAAATTGTCTTTATTAATAATATTTTTGCTTATGTACCTGTATTATCAACAAACACTCCCTGAAATCGTTTTAAAACAGCTTCAAAATGCTCAGACCGGCGGGGGTGGGGGATCCCCTCCCCCTCCCCCGGCCAACTGGTATTATAGTCACGCATTTCAAGTCTCTCAGGTTGGTAAATGTCAATCAAACATAACAACTGAATAATCAGAACAGGGCCAGGAATATACGCATCTAACAAGAGACAATGGCAACAACATCCAAGGGGCGGAGCTTAGTACAACTATTAGTATTTAATGGTAGTTGCTTAATACAACGGGTTCAGCCGAGGGGATTAGCTTCTTATGTTGATGTCATGCATAATAGTTCGTGACAACATAACGCGTCACCAAACAAGCCACGCCCCCTCGTCTGAACCCGTTGTATTTAGCAACTACCGTAAAATAACCAGAACAGGTGTGTTACAACACATGGGGCATGGAATTTGAAGTACATTTTCAGACTTCTCAAGTCCTACGGAACCCGTATTTGCTTCGGAAATTTTGCCTAATTGTATGGACGTTTACGGAAATAAACAAAGACACTACGGAAATTTATCTTTTTTAATCTAGGCCTAGACCCAGAAATATATAGGCTTACCATTATTGTTGAAAGTACAGCACAGGACAATGATTTTTTCATCAGGACTATTTATTGGCTACATCGTCCCTACTGATCCTGACTTTAGGCCTAGGCCTAGGCCTAGACCTGTCAGATTACTGATAAATAATTGTAAAACCCAAGAAAGTGGTGTGCTGCGTGCAGAATATTTACTAAGTCATTTCATCTCTGGTGAGTACTCTGGTATTTTTAAGTTATGCTTGAAATGGGTAATAAAATCTTTTGTTTTGGGACCGGTAGGCCCCATTTTTCATGCTCGTCCGCCGGCCTAGCATAGGTAGGCCAGCTAGTGGATCTTGCCTATGTCAAGGTCCCTGCACCCATCCATGATCAAACGTGAATAAAATTGGTCAGTAACGCGTATAACAATGAAATGAATGAATGAAATAAAGGAGCTTATCTAGGGGAGAGCGCAGAGTCACCCAGTGACCCCCCTCCCCCCAAAAAAATCACGGTCAAGTAATTAAATAAAAATCATCTAAAATCATATTTTGCGAATTAGCGCCCCCAACTGATCATCGAGTCCCCCCACCCTTCACCTTCGCACCCCCATCGGGCTCACCTTCGCACCCCGTCAGCTCCCTCATCAGCTCCCCCCCTAATTCAAGACTTCTAAATACACCACTGAACGAAATCTGTTCCAATCGTGTGAATGAATAAAATATAATATAAAATGAAAGTACGCATAGACAGGCCCCTCAACTACGCCATATTATTCTGTAAAGGGTCAAAATACCTAAAAACTGCTAATTCATGTTTCAAAAATTTTGGGAAAAAAATCAAATAAAAATTGTCTTAATAACTAGAAAAATTAATGGTGACAATTTGAAAAATGATTCAGAAAAATATGAATACTGTACGTAATCTTGTCAACTTTTATTTTTGTCACCAACATTAGGAAACAGTTACAAATCATTCATGAATCCTACGTTACGATGCGTTTATGAAATATAATTCTCATGTAAAATGTTTTTGTAACAAATTTGCATCGCAAATATACTTTTACTGTTGCTCTCCACAATAGTGTGCAGACAGTTTTCCGATAATCACACTCTTTGGGCACTTTTGTATGTTTTCATTTAGTAAACTGTATTTTTGTGATGGTAAATTTAAAGGTAAAAGCATAAATATCAAATATACATTTCATATTATTCCCATGATATTTGTTTTAAACTCTTTAGTTACGAACCAAAAGATTACCACTGGTATGCATTTGTAACCTGTAATAAAAAGGTTCTTAGTTAAATATTCAAAAATGTACCGGTCAAAACTGATAATAAATGTTACGAGGAAGTGTAACAACATATGTTACATCTCCAACAAACAAAAGCACTCATGATTAAAAATATTCCGAAATTAACCAACCAAATAAAAATAATCCTGTTTGAAAAAACACACGGATTTAAGCAATAGACAAACATGCTACCAACGAAGTTTTGGATCTGCAATCTAAACGCAGGACCACATAATTTCATTAACTTTTTAGTCAGCTTGAATCTCAGCTCTTGTACCCATGGTGATATAATGTTATGATATCTATAAGAAACTAACAAAAAGTGTTTAACAAATAGCGTTGCTATTAAATTAAACCCTAAGATATCGAATTAAATCCCAATACAAGCCACGTAACCTACGTTACCTCCTACGGAACCTAAATTCCCCATTTTTTGAGAGAAGAAATTAAATCTAAAAGCTTTGATTCTAATTCACTGTCAATATAACTTTCAAGTAAACATGTTGATGACTAAAAAAACAAGCAATTGTCAGATCGTTAACATCTTATTTTAAGAAAGTTTTTTTTAATTATGAGGAGGAGACATGCTACCATTATATATATGGTATATAATTTGTTATATGGTATGTAATTAATTATATGTGGTAAATAATTTGTGTATCATTAAATCAATCTTACAGAATATAATCTGTGTATGTATAAGGACTATTTGGTGCATGCTTTACAATGGCTAATTTTCTCAAAATAGTATACTAGGTCAAATAATATAGCGAATTGAAAATTGAAACATTACGTTACAATGTTATGAAACATACGTTACGATCTAATCACATGGTTAACAATCAGTAGATTTCCAAGGAAACTGTTCTTCATTGAAAACTTTATTTCATTAAAAACAAATAGTCCTTCAAGTGTTTAATGCAACGTTTCTAGATACTATTGTATAAAATTATCAAGTTATTATAAAGAAATGACAAAAGCCTTAACTTCAACTAAATTTCAGTCGGGTTTCATCAGAAATAGCAAGACGTTAACTTCTAGTACGCCACAAAGTAAAGAGCGTCTCGTCAACCACACCCCCTCAATGTCAAATGGCAGTTTACAAAGCATGTCTGCGCTTAGTCGTGATTTTAGTTAATTTTACGTAGGGCTTAGTAAATACTACAGTAACGTATGTTTCGGTAACGTAGGTTTTATTTTAACTTCATCGTATGTTAAAAATATGTTGCAATCACCGAAGCCACCTACAATTTACTTCCTGAAATGCAGATATAATGCTATTACATACACCCAATATTCGCATGCATCAACTGTTCTATTTTTGGCTACGGTGGTAACGTAGGTTTCATTTCTTAAGTATATGGGCAACAAAACACAACAAAACACCACTTTCTTAGATTTTTTCTTTACACTGGTGATTTATATTGCCCTAAAATTTACCCATGAAGTAAAAACTTGAGTCACTTGATTTTTAATAATGATGAATAATTCATTTTTGATTGAGTATGCATAATAAAATATCCAACTACATGACCTGGTAACGTATGTTTCATCAAATGTTGCGACACAATTGAGTTGTAAAAAATATATTAAAAGAATGTGATCATGTTGATTATTTTTTTCTTGTATACAATAAACAAAATTTGCTATATTAACTGATTTTAAAGTGACACACCTCCTTATTTTAAAACTATATATCAATATATTTAAATTTAGTGATTTGCGACATCAATGTGTTGTCCCGTTTACAATATTCAATGAACCATAGCTCCAAAAGTAATCATACAAATGCTGAAATTTCAGGGCATTCTAGCTTTACATGTTGTTACCATGTATCAAAAGTGATATTTGTTATTACATTCGTAACTTTTGATTACTAATAAATGTTTGTGACACACTGTTTAGCTAATTGGTAAATTTTGGTTGTTTTGACCCTAAAGTATCATATTAATTGGGCAGATGATACCTCAACTCAAAAACTAGCTGAAAATTTCTAGGAAAATAGGTGTGCAAAACCGTAACTTAGCATTTGTATATTCAGATGTATAGCACTGTAATGTTATAGTTGTAGTTCGATTTACATACTGTAGTGCTTTATACAGAAGTCTCAAAGCATTTGAGGTGTGGACTAGCTTGTATCAGTTACTTGCTTCTCCCCTAAGGGTCTCTTCATGTCTGAGCAGCCAGTCAGAGAAAGGCTAATTTTCGGCAAAATCTGCACAGAATGGCCCTTATTTTTTAAAATATGCATATTGGATTTTTAGGCCTAATTTTTCATCAGTCTAAAACTATGGTCGTCAACCCATGGGTCGTGACCCAACTTTGGGTCGTGAGAGAATTTTAGATGGTCGTCAGATAGCACCTCAAAAAAAAAATTTATACATAAAGTCTTAAGTGTTAAAATGAACACTTAAAAAATCAGAAAACTTCTGTGAAAACATCCAAACAAAGCATTTTTAAAAAATGAAATAAGTTGATAAAATGTTGGCTGTTGTCTTTAAATTGTGTCAATGTTTGGCTGACTTTCATCTGATAGATTGATGAGCTTAATAAAAAATCGCTATGTGCCGGTTGAGTCCACTATCATAGTTCAGCACACCATTGGTTGAATAGTGTTTATGTTTCAAAATACAAAGGAATATTTGTTTTGGTCTTGTAATCAAGTTTTAGGAGTTTTACAGTGTTGTACAGGCATTTATAACCTCGGCTTCTTATTTGCCTACTCTTGAAGGAAACTTCTTTTTTGAAAAAAAATGTTTTAGTGCCTGCTAAATTAGTGGGCAGTATGAAAACGTTACATGACAAAGGTGCTAGCAATCAATGTCAGAATTAAAGGCAGTCAGAAAAAATTGATGGAAATCAACAATCATGTAAATAAAAATAAAACGATGCTTTAGGTAATTATAATCTTTAATAAGTATGTATCAAATATCATACTGTTGTTACTACCTGTACAATACTTCGATATACAGTACAACCCCTGTTAAGAGGACACATTTGGAACCAAAAAACCTCCCCTTAATGGGGTACCCCTATATGGGGACACAAAACAACAAACCAAAGCATGAAATTGTATCCCTAATAGGGTTTTGGTAGTTTTCATACGACGATCCTGATAGGCCTACACTCTTTATAATTTTATTTTTATTGACCTGAGAATGAATTGCAAATAATTTGCAATGCAATATTTATTTATAATATGAAATCAGCAGTAATATTGTATGTTCCCAATATTATTTTGTGATGCGATGTAAATGACCAAATATTATTAATATATATTGAGCATTCTATTGGATGCATGTACAGGTAGCATGAATAGAGTAACAGCTTAAAAGAAGGGTGCATAATTTAGAATCCTATATGAATGTACACACCCATGGTTAGAGTTCAAATTAATTTGAAAAGATGAGTTGACAGTATTCCATTCCATTCACACTAAGGATTCATACTAACATTTCATTCATACTAACATTTATTTTCTTTCATTGGCATGAGTTACAAAAACAATATACAATATCATGAAAAAAAAAATGAGAATGATAACATGCAATGAAAGAAGGCTCGGTCCCAAAAAGAGAAGTCTTGAGTTGGGCAAGCCTGAAAAAAAAAAACAATATGAAAACTCGTGTATATATATATATATTTAATTGCTTTGGTGTGGAAATCGTCAATACCAGGAGATTTGTTTGATTTGAATGAATTAAGTATATTGATCACTTCGAGCTCATCTACTGGACTAAGAAATAATGAATTTGGAATGGGATTAGGTAGAAAATCTTGGAATGATGTATCAATTCGGGGAATTTTATTAGCAAGGGAGGGTCCAATTTCAACAAAATGTTTATTGAATGCATTTGAAATATTGAGTGGGTCACTTGTCATATCACCGTTCCAGTTTAGGGAAGTATTGGGATGTTCCATACTAGTTTTGTTGATCATGGAATTAATAGTCTTCCATGTAGCCTTGGCATCATTTTTGTGCTTAAGAAACATATTTTGATAGTGCATAGATTTAGAAGCTTTAATTATTGCATTCAGTTTATTTTGTTATTGTTTATAGGCTCTTTCATTATTGGTGGATGGGCTGTGCAGAAATTTGGCAAATAACTTATTTTTGTGTCTAATTGATGTAAGGAGACCATCCGACATCCATGATTTATTTTTTGTATTTTTATTTGTTGATGAATGGTTTTGAAGGGGGAAACGTTTATCGTAAATGGACTTTAATGTTTTTTCAAACTTGCTGTAAGCATCATTGGGATCATGGGAACTAATTACATTAGCCCACTGTTGACAGGAAACGTCGAGGCGAAAGTATTCTAGTGTAGTAGGGTTTATTTTTCTAAATGTATCTTCCTTGTTTGAACTAGTTGTAACGCTGGAAAAAGGTGTAATTTAAAACGGGGAGATGATCCGAGATGTCACTATAGAGTACTAATTAACTAATATTTTGGTAGTCAAGTTGATTTGTGATTATATTATCTAAGAAGGTAGCAGTAGTCTTTGTGATGTGAGATGGTCTGTGGATACGTGGAAGAAAATTATTACTAAAGATAGAATTTACAAAGTCATGTGCATCAGTTTTGTATTCAAAATATCTATGTTGAAATCTCCCATGACATATTCAATTTTGTTTTCTCTTGTTAATTTGGATAATAAACAGCCAAGTTCCTCATTAAATTGAAGTGGGTTGGAGGGTGGTCGATAGACGGTTCCGATAATAATATTTTTGGAATGAGGTCTTGTTTAATTTCAATGAAAATGGATTCAGAAGTAGAGACTGGGAGATGGAGGTCATGCCTGGTAGAAAATGGAAGGCTATTACGAATATACATGGCTACCCCACCACCGTCTTTGTGAGTTCTGTGGTTGGATATGAATCGGTAATTGGGGAGTTGAACCAAGGGATTGTTGACCTTAAGCCAGGTCTCACATACACCAATGACATCAAAAGGAAAATCATTATTGATAAGAGCTGCTTTAATTTATTAACGTTTTTTAAGAGGCTTCTAGAATTAACATGAATGGTAGAAAAAAATTGCTCGCTTTGATACTAGAGAATTTATTGGGGTCGTAATATTGTAATGTGGCATGATTGTTAGCAAAAAAATAAGTGTCAGGGTCAATATTATAGATGTAAAATTATCGGAGTTGTTTGAAAAGGGGGAGAAAATTAAATTTGAGAGTCGGTCGTTATTCGATGTGCCGCTGAAGACCTATTTGACATAGAAAAAACCAGCTGGAAAGCTCTCAGCAAAAATGATTGAAAATTGCATGAAAACAAGAAATGACAATATGGTAAATAAAATGATGGTCAAAAGAAGATAGCAATATAGCAACATGATGTTTATACCTTAATATAACGTAACAATAACATAACATAGTAGTAAAGACAGAATAACAACCAAATAATGAAATATTGATAGCTGAATATAACTAAATTAATAACATTACATAAGATAGTAATGAAGATATCAAAATAAAACAAAGTCATAGCCTAGTAATCAGAATCTAACATAGTAACGGTAATAACATAATAAAGTATAGATAATATCTAAATCTTAAAGAAAATTGAAAAATACCTTGATAATATATAAAATATAATGATTGAATTTATTGATTTAGCAAAAAATACAGTAGGTAGTCATGAGGGCTGCATTTCAAAAATATGATTACAAATAATAATAGGCCTAATAAAACCCAACGGAAGTAAAAGATAAATAAAAACATACAGGAATAATATTTTTAGACTAAGTTTGGAAAATGCTAATAATAATAATAATAATAATAAATGTAACAATAATAATTTATAATAATAATAATAATAATAATAATAATAATAATAATAATAATAATAATAGTAATACCATCACCATACTCGCAAATTAAAGTAAAAATAACAGGTTATAATAAAAGAAGAAATAGATCAATAAAGGCTAAAAAAAAGTAGCAATAGATCATGACACAGTATAATAATAATAATAATAATAATAAATAATAATAATAATAATAATAAAAAGATGATCAATAATAAATAAAAAGAATTCTGAATTGATGTGAAGTTTTTTTTTGTTTTTTTTTATCAAAAGATGTCAAAATACAGTAAAGTTGAACGATTTGTTTATTTTGAGACTGCTGTAGCTTTAGTGATACAATGAAAAATATGTATTTGTCCACTTAATAGCCGTTGAATACTCAGATGTATTGATTTGACCATTTGGCACACCCAGAAATTGTCCTTTGTTCTAATAATGGGGTGTTCCATTAATGAATTGGCCGTATTGTTAAAATATATAATTCCCCTCGTTTCACAGAAAAGTGTCCCCTTAATAGAAGTATCCCCGAATATGGGTGTCCCAATGTAGGGGCTTTACTGTATTATATTGTCCGTATATTTTATATCATTTTTTTAAACTTTCATGATATCTGGAGGTCTTGGGTCATGGGAAGCTACTGTATAAATTCCAGGTCCTATTGTAAAAGGTTGCTGACCATAATAGGTCTAGTAACTACACAAATATTCTTAAAATACCGGTTACTACGTACACCAACGCTTGATAAATTCATAATGAACGGATTAAACTTCGCTACATACAGTATCTCACTATTAAAACTAAATTTAAGAACTATTTATAAGCATTTTAGAATATTTTTTCAACCAATTGCCACCATATTGTACAGTGTAGGTATGTGACAACAAATTTCAAATGCAAGGAATTCCTTTGCAGCTAGTATCATTTGAAAGAGCCTTAATGTTGCATTACATTGATGCCAAGATTATTGTTCTCCCATCAAATATCAACAAATTTACAAAATTTAAGTAATTATTAATTATGCTTAATTTTGGTCCTTCAAAACCAATGTAAACATAGAAAAATATGTGACTTTTTCCTTTTTTGATATGATCAAAAACTGCTTTATCTTCTTTGTTTTTAGACATATTTCAATAAAATAAAAAGCATTAAAGTATACAAGGACAAAAAAAAGAATTGTAAAATTCAATAATTTATTAATTAAATAATAATTTACTTAATTAATTACAAGTATTACTATTATATATTATAGACATAGGCCTACCTCAGTGTATGAAAACTGGTCAAAAAGTTTCAAATACAAGATTTTGGTGCACAAGGTAAAACATAATACCAGAAGTATCAACACAATGCAATTGGTTTCAGAGCAATATAAACATTGACTGCCAGACCTTTTTTTAAGATTCCTTCCTGTGTGCCAAAATAAGTCTACATATTCAAACATAATTTTTTGAAATTTAATGCAGTCATATATCATAAAAAATGATGTATTGAATAAATTAGCGATAAAATATTAGTTGGAGAGCGAAATTCGTTGACAGCACTGTGATGGCATTGTGTATGCCAAGTGCAATTTAGCTTGTCTGCTTTTTGGACAATTTTCTCTTATTTAAAGAATACATTAATGAATTGAATAATAAACTTAAGAAACTAACAATAGGTATTTTATTTAAACTATGGCATTGCTTTCCTGAGATTACTTATAACCATGATTTACAATGCTTTCATCCAACCTTATCTGACTTACGGCATTGAAATATAGGGCAGCACCTACGAAACTACCTTTAAAACCTCTATTAGTTATGCAAAATGTGTGTGCTAGATGCATGACTTTCTCTCATTTCAGAGTCGTATTCTTCGCCCTTACTGTATTTTGCTCTCTTTATATTACTGTAGATGTAACCAAGCTTCACAACTTAAATCTCTGATAATGCAGTTAACAGTTCGTAAATGCCATAAGCTCCGAGGGCGCCTCGGACCCACAACTGGGGCCCCTGGCTCCAGCGTCTGTTTGTTAGCTATGCACGCAAACTTAACCTCTTAATTCAGTAAAACTAGTTATTATTTTAATAACTAGATTTAAAATACCTCTAGATTTTAATAACTGTGGTACGAAGTTTGTTGGAAAATATCAGCTCCAGTGTTTGGAGTTGGATCCATTATGAACAATTAAATGTTATCTGTAGGCCTACAGATGTAAAGGACATAAAGAAGTTACAACCCAAGTCTCTAACAACACCTGAATGAATAAAAATTAAATAGAATAGAAGTTCATTTATAAGGTGCTCAAAATGCTAATTTGTCAGAGCTCAGCTGGTTGCTTTACCCACCATCCCCCCCCCCCAGCCTAAGGTCCGTTTCTCTTGCAAAACGCACCTGCAAGCCTGGCATGTTAGGGCCCCAAATAAAAATTAGTGCCAGGGCCCCACAAACTCTGTGACGCCACTGAATATAGGATGAAATGTAACGTCAGTTACCGTGGAATTGCCTGGCTTCAGAAAAATATATTATATTATCTTGAAAATTGCATGTTTTTGAAAACCAAATTCTCTCACTTTGCAAATTTTGAAAAAATCTGTTTAATGACAAGGGCAGAGAGGAAAATGTGAACTACATCATCAATTTTTTCGGGTCATAGAGAAAAAATAAATGTGGCAAAGACAAGCCAAACCAGTCACTCTGCTGCCAAAACAGTAGAGGGCTGTGCAGACAGTCGAGTTGCTGCCAGAAAATGAAAGCGGTGCTGTGATATTGCGCTCAATGGCCGATAGTCACATACCTACATACTGTATTGCTCACAAAATATGATGTAAATATTGACAATTTCATCTCGAATACCTTTTCAAAATCACAACTTGGTGGCAATTAGTGATTTTGGCTGAACACTGGGTCAACACATTTCGCGACTTGTAAAAGTGTCACCTTGGTGTTCACGGGTGCATGGAACACAGGACTTGTTCCAAATCAGTTTGTTGCAGTGGTGCAGTAGCCTTTGGCAATTATAGAATGCCTTCCTATAGCCCCAGTCCTTAGTAAACGAAACAATTGATTTTGATGTGAGAAAGGTTTATAATATATTTCTAGTAGCTACTTTGACTTAATTTAGTAATCGTCTAAACATTAAGAATGCAAATATACCTTTTAAATTTGATTTGTGTTTATCGGGATGACTTTCTACATTTAATCTTACAATAAAGATTCGTCTGGTCCTGCCGTACCTTGATTTTAGATTCTTTATGAGACAAAAAATGCAAAACATGACGTATTCTCATTGCTAGTTTTGACATTAACAAAATATAATTTTTTGAACTTATTGAAAGCGATTCTGATTAAGATTTTTAAATCTTAAGCACAGTAACTAATTAAGTTAAGTAAATTGTATGAATATACTGTAAAATGTATCGCAAGTATCACTCTGCATGTAAAGGCCAACTCGGACAGCCCGACTCGATGGTTTGCATTGGGGGTAGTTGTGTTGTGGAATATTAAACATGTTTAATATTTCTCACAACGGCGGAATATTTAATTATGTTATGACTAATACGTCATAAATTATATTACAATAACTAAATGAACAATTAAACATTTTGATATTTATGGTGCATTTGTATTTCCTCATTCTAAATCTATATATGCAATTTATTTTTACAGTAGAAATTCTGAAGAAACCTGGACATTGTACCTCTTCTGCAACAAGTCAACCTGCCCTGCTTGGCTGAATGACTATTCTTGCTGCCACTACTGAATGGTGAGTGCTGGAGAAATCTTTGTGAATGTTCTTATTAATAGTTTCATGTTCATTGCAAATTGCTTTGTGGGATAAATAAATGGTTGCGAGAACCTTTACCCAAAACTGATGCAGATTTTAGATTTGGTATTTGTTTCTGAAATTATTTTAATTACCTGGAGACTTATGGTTATAATAATAATGCCAAATATTTATATGGGTCACTTAGTAACATAATATAATTTAAATTAATTTTGGCATAACCTAAACTGAATATTTTCTGTCCAAATTTGACAAAAAGTTTATTATATTCTTTCAATTCTTCAATTTGTGTAATTGGTAAATTTTTTTGTGGCTTGAAAAAATCGTAAATGTCTTGTCTTTGCATAAATGTTTGATTTATCAAAATTGACTTTAAAATATTTTCCCTTTTAACTGAACTTTATGTATTGTTGTATTACTTTGCATGAAAATTGACTTTAAAATATTTTCCATTTTCATTGGATTAGACTTTATAAAATTGTTTCAATTATAAAAATTTCCCCTTTTCATTGGACTTTATATATTGTTGTTTTACTTTGCATAATAGTTTGATTTATGAAAATTGTCTTCAAAATATTTTCCCTTATAATTGGACTTTGCATGCATGTTTGATTTTTAAAAATTGACTTTATTTTCCCTTTTCATTTTACTTTATATACTGTTGTATTACTTGTTGTATTACTTTGCATTTCTTATTGTTTGTTCAATGACTTGTTCTTTCAGATTATGGCAACTTGTGATTTGGTAGTTCAAGCAACGTATTTGAAATAAATATTCATTGTATTTATTTAATATTCTGCAATATTTTGAATAAATATTAATTGTATTCAATTTAGTATTGAATAATTTATTGTAATAGTATTGAATAAATAAATATTAATTGTATTCAGTGTTTATTTCTTCTCGAGTATTGAATGAGCAGGATGGTAAAAAAAAAAAAGCGCCCTCGAATAGAAAAAGGCCCAAAATATGACTAAGTTATTTGGCCACAATAATCTGTCCGGTTCTGATAAAAATAGTGAAGAAAACCGCCCTGAATAGCCTTTTTATTCCAAAGTTTTTTAGAGTCTCTTAATTGTCAATGGCGCTAAAAAGCACCCTCTAACGTCCAATTTTTTCACAATTACAAAAAACTGGCCATTAGAGGGCACACTCTACCACCCTATTAATAGAATTCATGACAAATAAGAGACCACTGAAAAACGTTGAAATAAAATGGCTATAAAGGGCAGTTTTCAGCACCACAGAGGGTCCCCTTTATTAAAGTTAGGCTCCGGAGGGAAAACGGTTTCTGATATTTTGTAGAATATTTACACCCTTTCCCAGTTTTTCGTCAAACATTTTTATGTCTTAAAAAAATCAGTTTTACAAAAATGTTTTCCCTCCGGAGTCCAACTATAGTAATTTTAGAGACCCTGGAAATTTTGGCTTTCTATTGGAGGGCACCCTTCAGCACCACTTTTAATAGAAATTGAGGAACATAGGAAAAATATAGCCTTTTTCTATTGGAGGGCGCTTTTTTAATCTTACCTGCATCCATCGGTCGTCACAACTTGAACAGCAAAGAAGCATCAAAACACTGCTCATAAGTACAGTTGAACTTGCCCAAGTTGAATCCAAAATGCCATTGAAAAATTGTTTGAATTTGGTATTTGACTTGCAGATTGTTAATGGAAAACGCAACAATTTGGTCGACAAGTTTAACTGTATTATCTTAATCACCAAAATCACATAATGTAAATTATATGGAATATCAAAATGATCTAGGCTTTAATAGTAATAAATAATAGTAGCTTTCTGGTTCTCTTCTCTGATTGTAATTAGCCAGCTCATATCTTCTGTACAATATAAATCAGTTTTCAGAATGATGCTGCAACAACTTTTCATAACTTACCTGCATCCATCAGTCTTCAAACTTCAATAGCAACGACACAACACACTACTTATATTTTTTATTTCCATAACCAAAATTACATAATGTATATTATTTGGCATCAGCAATTCATTATATAGGCTTATATAATAGATATTAATAAATTATAGTAGGTTTCCAGTTCTCTAGTCATATTGTAATTAGCCAGTTCATATCTTCTGTACAATGTACTCATTTTTTTTAGAATGAAGCAATTGGTGCCTTGATGCTGCAAAATAATACCCCTGTATGTTCTCTTTCACCAGGATTACGGCAATGCAATATTCAGCAGGATGTTCAAGCTGTATACACTTCTGTATTCTATTAGGCATCACAAATTTAATTAACTAAAATAAAATTGCCTATATTAAACAAAATTAATTATATTGGTTTCTCTTCTTGTCTTGCTTTGCAACAGTACTTTTTCTGTCGTACACCTCTGTTGCCGCATCTACCAAAAATATAAATTTTTTTAGAATTAGACACAAACACAATTAAAAAAATTGAAGGTAATAATAAACTTAATATAATTTCATAACCTTCAGCATATTCAGACAAGTAGCCTGGTTCTTTGAAAGATGGTTCTCTGGTCATGGAGTCAAGGGTCGAAGCCCAAGTGGGGTCGACGAAACCCCCAAAGCCAGAGCATTTCTGTGCTTGGGTCTAAATAATGCTATATTATACAAGCAGATGCTTGAAAACGTCTGAGTCTCTAGTGTATTAGTTTGGTTGGAGGACTTGTTTGGGGGGAGGGGGGGGGGGGGGGGGGTGGAGGTTTGCTGGAAAAGGGGGTTCTCGAGAACAATAAAAAATGCCCTGGCTACAGGCCTTATATTTCACTTAATACTTACAGTATTATTAAATCTTTGTATATCAAAAGTTACTTGTTATCTTGAAGAGAGATTTGTCTGTTGTCTGCAAAAACAAATACAGTACAGATATTGTTTTTGTATGCTCACAGTATACTTTCACAAATACTGATTTGGAAGCACAGGGTCAGTGTTCTAGTGGATAAGACACCAGGATAGTATCTGGTGTGTAAATCCGGATTTTCATGTACCAGTATGTACTGTAATTCCATTTAATGGTGTTTTATGTGTTAATACTTGACATCATAATGAATGCTTAGTATGTTGCCTACCCAAGTAAAGTCATTTGGGTACGAATTGAACAACTGAGCTTGCGATTATAGTGGTTAGTGTTTAATCTGATTTCCAAATAACAATGCTATATATTTTTTATTTCAACACCAACACGTACTAAATACTCAGTACATGCCCAATTGATAAAGAAAACTTGCAAGAGTCCAATTTCTAAGTAGCAGCAAGTAGGCCTACTCAGATGCTTTTCAATTTTTTCACTTTTTTCCAAACACCATCAAATATAATTCCAACAAACAGTATTGTATAGTATTACCAAAAGGTCCACTGATTAATCTCATAACTATACATACTCCAAGTAAGCCTATTAAAATACACGGCATCATGTTGGGATTCAATAGTTCGACATGAATTATGTCATCATCATGAGCAATGATGAATGACTTAATACCAAAATATTGAATCCCATCACGATGGCGTGTATTGTCAATACTTGGAGTATTGTATTGCCCCATCAATATGCACCCTTGTCAAACAGGCAGAGATTCCATATGCTTTGACACTTTAAAATGTGACTGTCTGTTTTACCTTCTTTTATCAAGATTATGCTTTCACACTATTCAGGAAAATGTTCACAAAACCTCAATATATTTTTCATGTCTTGTAGCATGGGTCATGTTCTGTTGCTGCACCTGCAAAAAAAAAAAAAAAATAATTTAATTTTAAGGAATGAAGAAATGATATCAGTCGGAAGATTCTAGGGACTTTTTATTCCTGGTTTTTCTTGAAAGTTGCTGTTTCAGAAAAACGTCCAGACAGAGGAGAAAACAAAAATAAATTTTATTGGTGAATGTAAACAGTGTAGTAATGGGATGGTTTAAATGCTTTAAATTTATATAATTGGGAAGAAAAATACATATATTAATTTTGCAGATTTCAAGGCAGCGGTGGGCATAATAAAAATAAAGAAAAACTTGTTTTTTTCTAAAATTTCATTTTTATTCAAATTGAATTTTGTTTTATTCGGTGTAAACACCAAGGATAGCGCACAAAAATCTAGAAGACTACTTAATTCAAGTGAGGTAATTCTCTTTTTAATAGTGTACTGCCGCGGGCTTGCTATTAGAAGGTAGAAAAAAAAACAAAATGAAAAGAACAACATGTTAAACAAAAGTAAATGTTTGGTGGTGATGGTTAAAGATATATTGTTTAAAGAAAAATACCAAAATGTAAAATCATTTTTGAAATAAAAAATTATCAACCTAAATATAGAAATTATTTGATCTAAAGTATCTTTACAGTGGAAATGATAGAAAGACTACAGCCACTGGAAGTAGTTTATTATTGTCATTATTTATCTTTTAGTTATCTTTTATAAAAACCAGGGTATACATTGTCAAGTTAATAATTGTTATGTTACTGTAAAATCAGCAAGTTATTTTTTTTTTATCATTTTCAGGGGACAAAATCAAATCTAACATTTGTATGTCCCGCGTATAAGACAACCCCCTCATAATTTGCTAATTTAAACAAGTTATATGCGAGTATATTCAGTAAATATTGACAGCTGTGAGTTTGAGGGGGAGGGTAGGGGAGGACGGGGTGGCCAACCTTATCAGAGGGAAAGCAAGTACTAGGGGAGCTCACATTCACCTCGTTGGGGCTGAAGTTGATGAAAATAACTTGGTTTAGCAACCTGGATGCCTGGACATAGCACTTTAAGACTTTAAAAAATGTTTTCCAATTGTTTTTATTTTAAATATTTGTTGCAAAAAAAAACTAGGGCTAAATAGGAGATTATTCAATTGAATGCTTGTATGCACCCATATATTCAGACAATATGGCGATGATAAGGCAAATATGAGAAGCTGAATATCACATAATAATAAGCTTTATTTAAAAACAGAGAAACTTGGAACAAACACAAAAATTTACAGAAACCAGAAATCAAAAGAAACTAAGAAATAAAACCTAAAAAATGAATTAAAATCAAACAACTATTGTTTAACTTCCAAATATCTTAATTGCCTTCGTGAAAGGATTCATCTGGATATCAGACTGTAAGCCCTATTTAGAATTTTTTTTGATGATCTAAAATATTTGAAATAAATATGTTAACTGGTATTTTTTATTATCGAGCTTTCGCTGGTTTTCAACACAGCTTAATCATAAGCAAGTCCATGCACCTTGGGAATGATTTCGTGAAATCTCGCTGTCGGTGTAGCGTCATCTATTGACCACGGACTGTAACTCCCCAAACTATATAACAACATACTACAGGAAGAAGGCCCCGACAATCCCATTCAGGTGGGAAAAAAAATAAAAATAAAATAAAAATAATAATAAAATTCTAACAAATATCTTAATTACACTTATCAGAAGTGAGATTTGAAAAATCAGGACCAACATGAAGGGTATTTAAAATAAATGAGTAGATATTGAAGATTAGAGTTTGGTGATAATAAAATCAATGGCGGATTCACAGGGGTGGGTGGAGCCGGCCAGGGGCCCTAATTTTTTCAAAATTATATAAAGAATTGATAATAATGTTTTTTTCAGATTTATATTCATACAACCGATTACATTCAGTTGATTGCTCCGATTTCATTAGATATTCACGCCATCATGTTACATCATATTGTAAGTATAAAGTTTTAACTTAGTTTCCCAACTCCTTCAGCGTTCTCATTTTTTACAATGGTATTTTTTATAATTTTCTAATATCTTAATTACACTAAAAAAAAGTTTTAATAATAATAATAATTAACTAATTTTTTACAATGGTATTTTTATAATTTTTGTCAGGAAAATAAAAAAAAGGGGTGGGGGAGGTCACATGGGCATGGTGGTTGATTTGACCTGGAATGATAAAGGAGCTTAGCTCGGTCGGCGAATCTGCCTCTCCTTGTGTTTCTGGAGGGCTGAAATACAAGTTACAATAGCACACGTTCTTTCGGATGAGATATTTAAGCCGTTGGTCCCATGTGCATTTATGGGCCATATGCACGTTAAAAAACGCAGTACACTCTTTGGAAAAGAGGACAGGATTGTTTCCTGGTGTACTGCCAATCACCACAGAAAGACATTACTGGAAGCAAGTATTTTTCTAGACTACCATCCAATCCAATCAATTGTACGCAGGATTTTTTTTTTTATAGAATGAGTGGGAATTTGTGGAAAGTGGGGCCCCAAAGCACAGCCATTCTGGGGTCGAGTTGGTGGGACCCCCAAGCTCAGCCATTCTTGATGAGGTCCTAATAGATTTTGAAGATGCAATATGAAGAGTAGTAAACATTTTTCTCAGTAGCAGTCCTGGAAATTGGGAGGGGGTGCAGGGAGGTACCTTCAGGGAGGTACCTTCAGAGATGGAGGATCGATATTACCTTAGCCCCCACCATGGTTGGGGCTGAGGTAGGAAAAATGTTAATTATGGCACCCCAGGCACCGGAAATGCCACTATAAACTTAAAATTTCAATGTAATTTTTTTTTTCATTTATGGGAAGAGCCAGGGACAATCCCCCGAATCTGCCACTGATTTTGAGAGCAAACATTATTCAGTGCTTTTATTTTCCAATGTACTGTATCTATCAACATTTTTGATGGCCTAACGATGAATATAGCAAGTTTGGTATGTTAAGGAAACTCATTTATACAAAATTAAAATAATTTATTTAAAAACATTGTGGAAATGTCGTTAATTATAGCACAAGTTATTGAATAAAACATTATTACATTTAAACGTAAAAAATATTGTAGGTCAATTATAGTGCACTGTTGAAACAGCCTATAATATTATTGGGCATTGAAAATACCAGGAAGCAGTGAAATTCCCTGAAAATACTAAATTGTTACCATAAATGTAAATGTTATATTATAAACAATTGGAATTAATGGAAATTGCAAATACATTTCTCCTTAATCTGAGTCAAATACATAGAATACGTGATATGAAATTAGACAAACGCGTTTTTGTTTTTAGAAGTTAGTGGCAGAAAAGCAAAAAAAAAGTAGGTAGATAAATAAAGATGTAATGTGACTGAGAAGAGTACCATGAGATACGCAATACATAAATTATTAGCTAGCCGTTACAGGAAAAGCCATTTTTCGTCCTTATTTGTTTTTTTTCTTCTTGCATAACATTTTTAATGTCTTTTTGAACAGGGTTTTTCTGCCCGGCATTTTGGTCACTTTCCATGCTTGGATCTTTTCCAATTTTGTCCAAATATAGACCATATACCACAGATGTATCTAATAAAATTTAGTATTTGTGGCAAAGATAATCCAAACCAGTCACTCGTCGCAAAAATCTATTTTCAATTTACAGGGTAAAACAGCAAAATGAGAGCCATAAACTGGTAAAAGAATCATTTATATATGAGCTTTTCGTTATGACGTTTAAACATACACCTTTTAAAAGAACAATATTTGAGAAATTAGCCTTCAATGCCTTTGGGCATTTCTCAGGCAGAAACCATGGATCAGTATAAAATTATACTTTCCTGAAGAAACCATCATCAAATCATTAAATATTGTTGTTTTAACATTGAGGTTTAGTGTAATAATCATTATTTTAAACATGTTGACATTCCAGCATGTTTCGGCTATTATCTCTGAAACAGGATTTGCGACGAGTGACTGGTTTGGCTGGTCTTTGCCACAATAATTGACTAGTGGTGTGTTGGTGTGGGGACCAATTTAACCAAGTTACTATGAAGAAGCTATTATGTTTCAGTGACGATCCAGTTTAGCGTGAAAATGTGAGGGTCATTTTAATTTCTGATCTCCCAGACCTAATATATATATATATATATATATATGTGTGTGTGTGTGTGTGTGTGTGTGTGTGTAAAAAGCTATCAAAGGATCTAAATTAAACTTTCTATAATACCCAATTTGTCAGGGTCCAATAAAGAAATTAAGTTTGATGACGATCCGATAACTATATGTGTGGATATGCACTGTAAGCTCTTACTTTAGCAACTTTTAGATTTTAAATGAATTTTTAAAAATGTTTATTTATATTTATCTATTTTTATATTAGGCCTATGTATTTTTGCCAGTGACAGTAAATTTGCGTTGCTTTTACTGGTGAAATCAATATGATATGATATGATTCCAAAAATGGATTATATGATCTGAATGAAATTTACTGGAAAGTTTAAGTTACAAGGAAGAAATTAATTAATCAATTATTAATTAATTAATTTTGTGACGATCTATATTCAGGCGTGAAGTTGGGGTCATTTTAAGTGCTAACGTCCCTTTCCTAATACCTCAAAAACTGAAGGATGATCACAATTAAACAAGGATGAGGGTGTAGAAATTCAAATGAGTAAGTCTAGCTGATCATTCTAGATGGCTTCCTTGTGACTTTAGTGACCTATTATAGTCTCAGAAGAAAAATGATTAAATATGTTTTCATTAAACGTTAAGAGCTATAATTTGGTACCAAATTTGATATGCTTACATGAACCCTTTATTTTTACATACTTATATGGACCAGGTATGTATAACAAAATGGGCGTGGCCTGAATAACGTCATTTAATTGTTCGGATTTCGGACAACTACTGAAGAAAGATAATGCATTCTAGTCATCTTTATGGCAATGTCCATGCATGGAGGAATTACATTTTTACATAATGTATATAAAAATGGCACAGACAAAATGACTTTAATTACCTATAGACACCGCATAATACATTGAGGGTGTTTGGGTCAATGTCCATTGCCTGAGCTTTAATTTTATACCAAACTTGATATGTTTATACAAACCCGTTATTCTTCCATATTTATATAGTAAAACAAAATGGGCGTGGTCTAAAATGACGCCATTAAATTGTCAGGATTTTTGGGCACCCCTTCTAAGATTGTTTTTTGGATCAAGAATAAGGTTTCTGCCAAGTTTGTTTATTTTGTCACAGAGTGCAATATAAAAGTGCTAATCTACTCAAACTCCCCAAATAATTGGCCCGGGCAGCGAAGATGCCCTGTGGCCCGCGGCGGCTCTCAGCGGCGGCCCTGAATACTATACCAGGGTTGTAGCTGTAGAAAAGGGTGGGTGACATCATTGGTAAAATCTAAATAATAAGAGTGGATCTTAAGGATGGAAAATTTGGTTAATAAAAATGGGTGGATTTCCATGAAATTAGCTTTAGATTAGGTGGAAAATTTCAAGGCTGGTTGGCCCCGCCCACCATAACTTTTTATCAAGCAGGTCAATTTGGATGAACCAAATTGTATTTTCTAGCAGCACTTCAAACTCAACTGATACTGAGTCTGAGAATCTGAGAATTTGAGTCTGAGAAATGTTTATTTTCACACAAAATCAAATAGTCAATACATAAAAGAACATTATAATGGTGTGAAAAAAGGCCCACCACAAACAAGCTACAAGCTTTTGAACTGTGGCGCCCTTAACTTAAAAATTAATAATCTTACAAATCAATTATAAATATTAATAATATTGTTAATAATTAAAAAATTCTACTACATAACAAATTAACAATTTAGTCACAATTGTAGATGCACATTTTCGCATGCGCACGCACACATAGGCCTATACATAAACCCACATAAACACGCATGCACGTAATCACAAAATATGATCTATAGGAACTATATAATAATAATAATACTAATAGTAATAATAATAATAAAACATTTAAAGGAAACCATTAAATAAAGTTAAGAAATACCCCACAAACAATATTTTCACGAGAATACATTTTTTGTTTATAATTATTTATGTTCTTATTTAGTAATTCTTTTTTAATATCGATATATTTGTACTCTCTCTTATGCTTCTAGGAAGTTGATTCCAAAGCTTCGGCACTCTGTATGTTTTACTTTGCTGACCACTACTGGTTGATTTTAATTTTATACAATAATTTCCTTTATTTCGAGTGTCATACGTATGATAGGCATCAAAGATATTAAATAAAGAATAAGAAGATTTTGGTAACCCTCCTTTATTATACTTAAACATAAAATTCAAAATACTGTTTTTTATATATAAATCAAATATTTCAATTGTACTTGTTTTAACAAAGAGCTGTGCAGAGGGATGGTGGAAATTGACATTGCAAAGGCTTTTCTCTGGAGTAAATAAAGGCGGTCGATATTTTCTTTATTTCCCGTACCTCAAATGATAATTCCGTATGTTATCACAGGTAATATAAGTGTCTTGTATATGGTAAGTAAAACTTCACATGGTACTGCATTTTTTATTTGACACATGGCACAAATGATTGAAGAAATTTCACAGGAAACTGCATTTGCATGGTTTTTAAAATTCAGCTTTTCACCAATGATGGCGCCAAGAAATTTAGTATAAGGTACCCTATCTATTTAACTTTATTTATGGAAAGTACAAGGTGGGATGTATGTATATTAATATTTTTTCACTGAATAACATGTACGTTGTCTTTGACGTATTAATAGTTACAATATTAATTTCAAACCATTTCCCAATTTTATCAAGTTCATTTTCCATTTGTGTCATCTGCAAACATTATTAAATCAACAATGTTGCTTACAGAAAACATGTCATTAATACACCAATCACAAAATGCTTGTTATCAACTGCCGTTGTTATTTTGTCAAATCATGCAAGAGGGCGTGATTAGTGGCCTGCCCTAAATCCATATTGTGATTCATGTAGGAGATTATATTTACACAGAAAGGCAAATGTTTGGTTATATACAACCCTTTCATACACTTTGGATAGTATACAGGGTAATATTGAAATTGGTCTATAATTTGTTATGCTCTCTTTTTCTCCCTTTTTATACACGGGAATTTTTTTTAGCAATTTTCAGTTGATTAGGAAATATACCTGATTGAAGTGATAAATTAATTATATGAGATAAAGGTTTAGCCAGTATAACTGAGTTATTCTTTATAAGAAAGGCACCAATATCATCAGAACCACATGACTTATTTACATTAAAGTTAAATTGATATCGGATTCTAGTACCGCTCTAAAAAAACATTGAATTTGTCATGTTGTGTTAGCTGTGTTATTTTCGTGATTAATATTATGTGTCATTTGCTCACCTATATTAATGAAGTACGAGTTGAAGGCAATTGCTATAGCTATCGGGTCATTTAATTGCTGGGAGTTTAATTTAATTTTAGAAGGTACGGTATGCCTTGATATTTCTTCCTACCTAATATAATACCCCCACGTTATAACTTATTGTTATATTTCTTATATTTAGCTTTATTCATATCTGATGGTTTCTTTTTATTTTTAATGTATAGTTTATTTTTTATACAAAGTGATTATGAATTCCATGCGTTATCCACGGGGATTTAATTGTATTTACTTTTAACTTAACTTTTATCAATGGAAAACACCGATCTATCATTGTTTTTAGGGTATTTGACAAACGTTTATATGACTCATTAGCGTCTTCACAGCTAGTTACTTGCTGCCAGTCATGGTCCTCTAATTCAATTCTAAACCGATGTTTTTGTTGTTTCGTATAGCTTCTATATGTTTCATTTGGCGGTGATGAATATTTTTCTGAATCATCTATGGAGAATACGGAAAAGTGGTCAGAGATGTCATTAACTAATATTCCTGTGTTAATGTTTTGGAATTCTTGATTATTTGTATAAATATTATCAATTATTGGGGCAGTGTCCTTTGTGATTCGAGTGGGTTTATTTACAAGAGGAATGAAAAATTCAGTAAACATATTATCCACATGAGTTTGAATATTACAACACAATAAACAAATAATTAATGGCTGCACTAGCTAGTATTGGATTGTCGATGACAGATGAGATCAAAGGACTGTACGTTGAAGAGTGTAGAGATGAGTACAGGAATGAGCGTCCTTCTGTTGAACTGCATTGATAAGAACAGGAGTAAATAAAGCAAAGTAAAAAATAAAAGTGAAGAAGTGATATGTACGTAAGTGAAAACAGTTAACAGTTATGGCGGAATGAAATCAACAAGAGACTAAAGGAGGATTCATTAAAAAAAAATTCAAAAAGCAACTGCAGAAAACAAGAAACTGCAGCAGAATAATTAAATTGAGACCTAAGTACCAGGGGTGGCGCAGCCGGGTGCCAGGATCACCCCCGTCAGGGAGAGCTGTCCTCCCTCGGTCAGGGAGAAAACCACAATTCGTTAGTGTCAAAAAAATGTATTTGAATTTCCTACATATTATTACTCTAAAATGGATTAAACAAGCCTTCGAAACCACTAATCATCATATTTTTCGGCCGTGGGACGCTCTTGAAAGACTTTGGGCGACGCCCGACTACGCCCACCCTTTTTTCGTCGGGGATGTCGCCCCCCACCCCCTGTCCGGAACTACGGACCCCTGTGGGAAAATCCTGGCGTCACCCCTTAAAATACAATGATAATGAGAAAGCAGAGCCTAAGAGGAGGAATGAAACACAATACTAAAAAAGGAGCAAGACAGGAAAATAGATGAGATGAGAAGCAGGAAAAGTATTTAAAATAATGAGGACAATAGGCCATATATACAAATATGAGAAAGATAACAAAATAAGAACAGGGAAATGAAATGAAGATAATTATAAAGTGAAAATAATGGAGGATAAAAATGAACACTAGAAACACATACTTCTGGGTTCAATAACTAAAATTCATAAAAATGTGGCCCTGGAAAGAAATTGACAAGCAGTTCAATATAACAACAACTGTTCTTATCGAAATTGATTATCCAAGTCCGAGAATATTTAGACATGCATACACACTACTAAGAAACTAACTCGTATTTTTTTTTTTTGCGTAACGGTCATTTGAAATAATCTTTCAAGTTACAAATATTTGATAATACTTGCCTTAATAGGCCTAGTTTTGTTGATATATACATCACAGAAATACCTTATGAACACAGCAAGTTATGGAGGTTTCTGCTAGAATACAGCCTATCGAAAATGTCAGCCGTTATTACACGTGGTCACTCTGGCATTGCATTGTCTATACAGGTGGTGCGTCCCGAATATTAAATGGCCTCAAGTACGCTAAGCACATACTATCCTTTTACTATAAAAATTAGGAAATATTTATTGGTCTAGCATGCTTTTGCAATTACTTTAAAAATTGCATAGGCCTACCTCATCACATCAAAAATCCTTTTCGAAACAAGCTGGCGATCGTTCGAGTCTATTTCGACCATGCCATGCACACCTACAAAGAAACTGACTCGTATTGTATGATAACGGACCTCAAAAAAAAATAATACAAATTGCAATTGTTTTAGTATAGTTTAAAACACATAATACTTAGGCCTACCTCGTTTTGTTGATACGTACGGTACATCACCAATATACCCTATAATCGTAAAAAATTATGGCGTCTTTTTGCTAAAATACAGCTTGTCCGCCATATCCGTCGTCAACTCACGTCACGCGGTTCTCTAGAATTTCACAATCTGCTATACACAGGTGGGTGCATTCATGATATTAGGTGAAAATGGCCACAAAACACTTAAGTTTAATTATTAGAATAAATAGTATTAAATTGTTCAAAGGTATAAATAGATATTATATATTTACTTTCCATTGGCGTGTACAAGTATACACAGATGTATATAT
>NW_022684376.1:1539624-1541444 GCF_011630105.1 Anneissia japonica | reverse complement strand
AGATGTGTTTAAGAAACAGTATATATATATTCTCAAAAATTAAATCTGATATAAAAGAGAGAGGGCTTAAATTCGAAAATTTATTGTTGATTTTTATAAACTTAAAGGAATAGCTAGAAACAAAATCCGATGGAAAGCAATGAAGGAAGCGCCACGACCCCTAAGCCATATATGCGATGAACCTTGCACTACCATGTACCAGTCAGTCGGCTCCGAAACTAGTACCTGACTCCGAACTTGCCTCCCCGCGAGTACTCGCAAACAAACGACGTACACCACGAAAATAAGACCAAGAATGGTCTTGGTGTTAACTTACTTAAAGAGCGTTACATTTTTAAGTACAAAAAAATTAAATATTTGAAATAATTGTTATTAATGATTATTAATGAATATTACCTTAAGTTCGTTTTATTTTTAACAGTTATGTTAAAATTAGATTCTAAAAATATTCCAATTAGATATTTAATCGTGTGCTCTATCCGACACACAAATAAGGCCAGCTACCTAACTGATTTTCCCTTTGCTTAGCAATTGGGATAGCTTTACAAGCAGGGTGTTCCTGGTCACCAGATTAAGTACCGCCGTGTGCTCGACGGTACCCTTTGCTACTCGATCCCCTGCCCCCACGACATGCTCTGTATGCGCCACTCTTGAATAAGCATCGTTCTCTAAGAAGTCCCCCACTGAAGCCTCCAAAATTTGTATAAGCGCTGTGGTGTTTAGTCGAGCATTTACCGTGTCTAGCACCCTGTAAATTGGATAAACCAATACTCTCTATTAAACTTATGATAGAGCGGCGAGTGTGCGTGCTTGTGTTATAATTGGAGAAGTATGAAAAAAAGTATAAGATTTTCGGCACACGAAGTTAGGTACGGTACCGTAGGTAGATTAAAGTGAACACATCAAAGACAATTAATTAGATTTTTTTTCTATGGTACAATACAGATTAATTAGATCTCTATGATAGTCAAAAATCGCTAGCTGTTAAAAGATAATGATGATGTTATGATGATGACTATATAAGAGTGTTATTTCCGGCCAGCTTGAGGTACGTTTCCTCAAATGTTGGCATGGTATATCACACATACTTTAGATCTCTATATGATTGCCGAAAATCGCGGATAAAAGATTATGAGAAATAATTGTGATGCGATGATGATGAATTTTTGACTATATAAAACTGTCATTTGCGGCTACCGGTACTATTTCTTCAAATGTTCACACCAGCCCCAACCATGGTGGGCTGAGGTGGCTGTGGTCTCACGGAATGCCCCCCACCCCAAACCTTTAAAACAGACCTCGCCCAAAATAAATAAATAAATAATAATGATAAGGCAAATTCACTAAGATAAGTTAAATAATATTTTTTTATTCAAATATAATAACAATAATGAGGTGGGTGATATATAGGAATCTTGTACACATTAAAAGAACGATGCATCAGAGATGCATAATGTAGATGTTCTCCTTGGAGCTATTAAGGAAGCCATAACAATAATTAAGAGGTGGATAAAATCCAGGACAGGTGAAATTCAAATTGACAAAAGGTTGCATCAGAGAAACATATTGCTTGATTAATGTATTAATTCAAATTTGACTAATATTTTTTTAAATCTAAATAGGATGTATGTATGTATGTATATTTTTTTTAAAATAAATTAGTCCCTATTGCAGTGTTAATATTTTTTTAAACTGTGTCTAATGTTTATTTTTATGGAGTTTTAAATTGTGTATTGATTGATTGTATTGCTGATGTAAATTATAGATATTTTATATTTTTTTTATAGTAGTTTTATATTCTACCTACCTTTTCATATTTT
>NW_022684376.1:1513486-1539488 GCF_011630105.1 Anneissia japonica | reverse complement strand
TCCGTTATCTACTCTCATTGAACAGTATAAGTAAACAAATGAAATACTAAGTTGACATATAACGAAACATAACTTTTATTGATCACAAATATTTCGGTCGCACCTGTTTTAAATTGTGTATTGATTGTTGAGTAGGGGTAGGCACTATTTAAGGTGAGAGGCTCTAGTTCTGCTTATGTAAACGATAAAGATGTAAGTGTAACTGATTGCCTTACAGTATACGATCAAGCTAACGTAATAATATTACGTACATTTTAACCAAAAATAATAATAATAATATGTCGGTCTTATATAGCGCTTCATGCACCAAGCCTCTAAGCGCTTCACATTACTATCCCGGTCATTGGATCAAAAAACACGGAACACATACTCACATACATAAGTATACAAATAAATAAGATACTTAATTAGGCCATTTATTAAAATTAAGTTCTCTGAAGGTTAACTATAGAATTTATGCAATGCAATTAACGTATTATAGGTTGTAGAAACTGTAGTAAAAACCTTTTTGTTTGATATTCAAATTAGTCTTAGTGAAACAACATAATAGTTCAAATGTTATATGAAGTAGTGGGTTGGCCCAGGGTCCCACCCTCCTAAATTTTTGAAAATTATTCGCTGCAGTCAAATCCCAGGTCCCACCTCCCACCCACCATCGACTGAAAGCTATATATGCTATCTAGAAGTTGCTCTAGCTGTGGTGTCATTTCAGCAGTTTCCTGATTTTTGTAGTTTTAAGTGTCTGTGCCAATGAATATTCATTATCATTACATCATTTTGACGAGACCATGGTCCTGTGAATCATACAAATGAGTCAACTAGCAAAGAGCCTGTAATAAAAAAAATTTATAAGATAAGATAAGACACACTTTAGTGCTCCAAGTAGGAAATTCAGTTCTCGCATTAAAATACAATTGACAATTGAACAAATATAATAAAATATAATAATTATAATGTAAAAGAGATATCAAACAGCGACCATTAAAACATTAAAAGTCACCAAAACATTAGATTTAAATTTTAACCAACAAATATTAAGACTTACAATAATTTAAAAAAATGGTAGATACACTTTATTGCTCCAAGTAGGAAATTCAGTTCTCGCATTAAAATACATTTTACATTTCAGCAATTTCCTGATTTTGTAGTTTCAAGTGTCTGTTGTAATGAGACCATGGTCTGGTGAATTATACAAATGGGTCAACTGGCAAAGAGCCTGTAATTAAAAAAAATAATATTATTAGATTTAAATTTTACCAACAAATATTAAGACTTACATTAATATAAATGGTTTAAAAGTAAATTTGTAATACTAATTACTCTTACTATGGTGTCATTTTAGCAGTATGATTATAATACGCCACAACCAACCATACAAATTTGTCTCGGTTCTTTTTGTTACTGATTGTCTTAAGTGAGTATAGTATGATACAACTTCCAAAGTGCTATATAAATAAAAAATAAAGAATAAACCATACTGGATTCTTTGGAGTTTGTATCATGCTACTGTTGTTAAATTACCAATACTCTAGTACTAAAAAAGTAGTTTAAAAAAAATACTTCTTTAATATATACTTTTTTTTAATGTATGGCCTCTCAAATCAATTAAATAACACCTGTAAATGCTTAGAATGCTGGACCCCCACCGGGGTTTTGGCCCTAGACCCCCCGGGGTCCCTTGGCGGCCCCTGGCCCCAGCCAATGGTGCTCGCAAGTGCCCTTTTAGTATCAAAAAGAACCCCCCTACCAAAATCCTGGCTACGGGCTTGTAACTCCTTATGTTTTCTCTTAAGAAATATAGCTGGAGTGACACGTCGCTGTCAGTTTTTGTCTTCAAATATCCATCCTGGGTAAAAAATAAATCCATCCTGGGTAAAAAAATAATGGGGCGTACCTGGTTTAAGTCGCAAGTCTGTGATTTTACAGCGACCCTTGCTTTAACCTATGGTCCCCTTGGGTACCCAAAAAGAACTGAAAAGTACAGAACATGTTCTATTTACTTAAAAAATTTTGATGACATCTGGAAATCACTAGCCATTCATCAGCCAATCACAAGGCAGAATGTATAGACCTTTGGAAAATGGCAGGGACCTGCATGGATAGATCATGTATCAGTAGACCTTTACTGTATTTAGATTGTCTCTAAAATTCATGAGTTAACAAATCATTTATCAAACAATTTAATAGTGTGGCTAGGGAATATTAAGTGTGTACATACTGCTGTCAAAATTAAAGACTTAACCAAATATTTGAATAATTTGACCGTGTGACTCCAGCTTTAGTGTGTGCCAATCATAGATAACAACTATTTAGGTTTACAAATCAGTCAACGTTATCGTTTTAATGTATGAATATAAGCAAGTATACTTCATAATTTTAGACAAATAAACTAATAAGCAAGTATACCTAAACAAGTCTGTAGTAGCGCGATGTTCCAATGGATGCTATGCTTAAATCCGTAGTGCGCACGTAGTACTACGCTTATAAAGCGTGTAGCGTTACCTAGCTACAGTCTCCTAGTTACTGGTATTTTCTGAAAAACAAAACAGAAAAAAACTTGTACAGTCAAGAAGCTGTGCTTGAATCTTAGCGCGTAGTGCGCACGTAGTACGCTTATGAAGCGTGTAACGTTTCTTAGCTACAATTTCCTAGTTACTGGTGTTTCTGAAAGTTAAACGGTTAAGAACGATGCTTATAATACATGCTTATAATAATACCTCCATGCTTATACAACAGATTGGTGAAGTTGTAACGACTTGAAATCAGAGGTTCACTAGTACACTAGGTAACTACTGATGTTTCCTTATAAGAACTGTTAGTGTGTGTCATTCATAGATAACAACTATTTAGGTTTTAAATATCAGTGAACTTTTATCGTTATAGTTGTATGAATGTGAGCAAATTTCTTAAATATAAAAAACCCCTGCAGACAGTCTGTCTACCTCTCTTAGCTTCAAATAAACAAACCACAAGATGCTTCCTCAAAATAGTACCGTATCCAAGAACATTGTTATATCACGTTTGTTCTATGATACGACCGCTCTTGCTTCCTTCTCAACGAAGTTATGTGAGCACTAAAGTGTGGTATAAGTGTTAAACAATTGTATCAATTCGTCGGCATAAATTGGTAGTGATTGCTTCATTGTTCAAATAAATGTATCGCTATCATTTGCCATTCACAGTTGTGTTACCATGATATCGGTTGATTAAAATGTATCAACCAGTCACACTACACGCGCTTCATTCTTTATAGTCTTCGATAGGGCTTAAATTTTCGGATAGTTTTCTAATATTTTCATGTTGATAGGATCACCAACACAGGATGTCAGCGACACGCGTTGTACTTCCCCGACTGGCGGAATTCAACAGTAACAAAAAAAGTACAGATACCAATGATTCGTCTGTATCCAGCCTACACCGTCTTAATACTGGAAACCTATCAGTGACACCAGCCATAATCAAACGGGTTACTAGGGTAAGATGTCGTTTTGAATAATAATAATAATAATAATAATAATAATAATAATAATAATAATAATAATAATAATAATAAGAGTACGTTTTGTATAAATATTTAACATAAAAATAACGCTAAAAAGAAAAGATCGACGTTTCGACTCCATCATGGTGTCATTTTCAAGATCAAATGATGAAGTAAAAAATATACAGCAACTATAAAAAACTTTTTTCTATTGATTATAGTTGCTGTATATTTTTTACTTCATCATTTGATCTTGAAAATGACACCATGAAGAAGTCGAAACGTTATTTTTATGTTAAATAATAATAATAATGATAATAATAATAATAATAATAATAATAATAATAATAATAATAATAATAATAAATAATATTTCGATACGAGTTTGCGTCAGAAAAATATCACAGGAGTCATGTTTTGCTCTACCTGACGTGTTATCTTACCGAATAGGTGTACTTGCAAAAATGTTGTCACAAGTATTCGGGGACGTGAGTATTCGGTACAATAACACGTCAGGTAGGCAAAACATCACTCCAATAATAATAATAATAATAATAATAATAATAATAATAATAACAATAAATAACAATAACAACTAGACTTACTATGTCTGTTTGAACAACAGAACATAGGGCTTTCCCCAATGAAGTTGAAATTGCAACAAAAAGAAAAGTCGTTAAAAGTCATAAAGTAAAGTGAGGATTCGGTACAATTACACGTCAGGTATGCAAAACACCACTTCTATTTTCCCCATCGCTTTAATGAAAAATGAAGTAGAAATTGCAACAAAAAGCAAAGTCGTTAAAAGGTATAAAATAAAAAATAAAAACACGGAAAACCAATATAATATTAATGAAGTGGAAAAAATGAAGTGGGGGAAAAATGAAAATATAAAATAGAAAACACACGGAAAACCAATATAATTTTAATAAAGTAGAAATAAATGAAGTGGCGGAAAAAAAACCCGAAACCCAAGTTCACTGCAACGTTATTATTGAGACTTCAACTGCGGCTGCAATGGTAACAGCGAGGTACACCGTGACTCATAACCATTGCAAGCCAAGAGCCGTCCCTGAATAGGAAAGTGTATTTTTCATTCATAGTGATTCAATGACTGAAAGTAAAATTGCTCATACATATCACGATAGTTTTGAGTTTAAACTATAGCTGTAACTGGTTTAAGCGCTTTTGAAAACGCAAATTGCGTTTAAATAATTTAATCAACTGTCAACAAAAATCTTTAAATGGTCACTATGTCCACACCCTACTGCGGATCGTCACCAAAATTGGATCATTTCTTCATTTCACCATGAAAAACTATTTTGCAAAGTGTCATTTTTATCCATCTATAACTGGGACGTAAGAAATTTAAATGGCCCTCAAATTTACACCCTAACCTGTATCGTCTCCTACACATCATACATCATCTTCTTTGTAACTTGGGTTAAACTAACCCGAAAGTTTCATTCGGATTAGTTGACCCATTTTTTAAATATCTGGTCTGCGACGTTTTCCTTTAAATGGTCCTCATATTCACACTCTACGCCAGATCATCACAAAAATTCAGTCAGTCATCTATTTCTTTACTGGACCTTTACAAACTATTATAGAAAGTTTCATTTACACTCATTGAAAACTTTTTATAGATATTTACGTCTGGGATCTTAAATATGTAAATGACCCTCCAGTTTACACCCTTGACTGATTTGTCGCCAACACATAATACTATCTTCCTTGTAACTTGGTTAAACTTTTTCCAAAATGTTTCATTTAGATCAGTTGGTCCGTTTTCGAATCGTGGTCTGGGACGTTTTCCTTTCAATGGTCCTCAGATCTACACCCTACTCCGGATCGTCACAAAAAATTAATCATTTCTTTACTCGACCTTGACAAACTGTTATACCATAGAGAAAATAGAACTATTTTCTCTATGGTTATACAAGGTTTAAATTATACTCATTGGTTTTTTTAAAGCGATATTTAGGTCTGGGCCCTCAAAAATTGAAATGACCCTCCAATTTACATCCTCGACTGATTCGTCACCAGCACATAATAATTTCTTCCTTGTAACTTGGTTAAACTTTTTCCGAATGTTTCATTCAGATCAGTTGATCCGTTTTCGAAATATGTGGTCTGGGACGTTTTCCGTTAAATAGTCCCCAGATCCACACCATACTGCAGATCGTAACAAAAATTTAATCATTTTTTTACAAGACCTTTACAATGTATTATAGAATGTTTCATCGAGACCCATTGGGATTTTTAAAAAGATATATTTAGGTCTTGATCATCAAAAATTGAAAAGCTCCTCAAATTTACACCCTTCACTAGATCGTCAATAACACATAAAAATGTCTTCCTTGTAACTTGATTAAACTTTCCCGTAAGTTTTATTCACCTCAAATGACCGGTTTTTGAAATATCCGGTGTAGACTGTTTGACCTTAAATCAGTTTAATTGGTCCTCACACGCACACCCAACCATAGATTGACACTGAATATTAGGAGGCACATCCTTAATGGCCTATGGTTCGGCAAAGCACGGAAAAATTCTAAGCACGGGAACAGTGCAAACAGAAAGGAAAAATATATGCAAGAAAAAAGGGGAAAAAATCAGAACAAAAACTATTGCTTTTCCCAGTACTGCTGAGAAAAGCCAATAACAATAATATTAACAATAATTATAATAATAATAATAATAATAATAATAATAATAATAATAATAATAATAATAATAATAATAATAATAATAATTGTATTTATTTATTTTATTTATAACTTATTTAGCCAGGATATAACATTTCAGTAATATACTTATAGGGCATATATAATAATAATATGTAATAATAATAATAATAATAATACAAATAATAATAATAATTATTATTATTATTCATTTGTTTACAAACATATTTTACATGGATAACATTTTCATAAAACAAAGTTCTAACAAATGATCCATGAATTAAATAACCGGTATAAAGCAAACAATTTACAAATAACAAGAATAAATATTTTTGAATTTTCTTTACAATATTTGAATGAATTTAAACAAATTTGAAATACATTATAATTGAACTTGAAAATACATAGCAAAATAAAATTATCTTACGAAAAGTATGGTTTAATTTTAAATTTCAACATGAAGTTTATACAGTATATATTTTAATTCATAAAAGGACAAATATGAACAAAAATGAAATAACACAAAAAAAAAAAAATAAGAAAAACAGTAGTTAAGAGTCTCAAAATGATTACTTCTTAGTTGATTTCACTTAAAACCGCTATATTCGAGATATTTTAGCTTATTTGTAAAAGCCATTCTTTTAATTTCTTTTGTGTTGTTGCTTATTCATCTTGTATGTCTTTATTCATAGAATAATGCAAGGGGTATCAAAATATTTATACGTTTATCTTATTGATTTTAGTGTCACATGATCCGGCCTCCAAAAATGGTGACGGAAAGTAATTTTAGTTCTCCCAATAATTCAATGCTTGATCTAGCGCTCAGTGGGACAACACAAGAAAAGAATCTCCACTTTCCAAAAATCACGGAGGATCGGATCGACCCAATAGATTGTGCACAACAAGCTCCACCTCCAGTGACGCGTCTGCTAAAACCCTCCAAACACAGGGTACGTATAGATTAAAATAGAATAATAGATACATATAAGTGGTTAAATATTCGAACACTTAACATTTTGGTTCTAATCCATATAGCTTTACCGCTGTGTCCCATGTTTCAACGTAGATAAGTTGTATATTGTGGTGATAATAATTATGATGATGAAGGTGATGATGATGATGTTGATAGATACTAAAATGGTAATGCTACCGACACAGATGATGAGGGTGAATTATAATGATGATGGTGATGATAATGATGACGATGACTATAATTATGGTAATGACGACGAAAATGACGATGCCTGGTGCAGTGATCCTAACATATTTTTACTTTTTTAGTTGCATTGGAACATTGACAAATGATACATGAAAAAATCATCACCTTTGTATTCTTATGTGTTAAATGTATGCATGCGGCCGGTTGAATAAATTCAACTAAAAACTTAACAGTGATTTGTCGTAGGCCTTTTGTCGATGGAAAACTGTCATATATTGTTACATGTGATTCTATCTGAAGAGTACTAAATGTTATTTGCATGGTATAGCCTACTGCTGATTCTTCAACATTTGCCCATATCAGTGTCGGATTCAAGGGGGGGGGGGGGTGGCCGAACCAACCCAGGCCACCCTAAATTTTTCAAAATTATAAACAAATGGAGAAAAAAAGGGGTTAGATTATAATCGAATTTGGTCTGAGAGTGCCATTTCCGGCCATCTAGAGGTGCCAAATTTTTTTTTTACCTCAGCCCCAAACCATGGTGAGGCTGAGGTGGTCATGTCTCCACCATCTACAAAAGTCTCTCCATGGGCCCCTCTATTTCGAATTCATGGATCCACCACTGCATATCAAATCATTCAATTTTTATCCACAAATAATAAATAATATAAATAATTCTGGATTTATATAGCGCCTCATGTTGACACAACCTCGAGACGCTTAACAACAACAGAAAAGAAAAAAAAATGCAAATGTACCAACAAATTATTATTATTATCAAATATTTGGTTTTAGTTTAATTTATTAAGTTCAAATGATTGGTTTGATGATTATCAATAAATGTTATTATTACAATGCTTTGGTAATTAGAATCATTTCAAGGCCTGTTCATCCCAAAGCCTTTCATTTTTCCCCTTTTGCTTCTTGTCTTTCTTCCTTTCCATTCAAATGTTCCTGATCTATACTTTTCTTGTCCTTTCTTATGTTTCCTTATCTTATCTTCACATTCCTTTCTTAGATTCCTTATCTTTCCTTTCATTTTCTTTCTTTTCATTACAAAAATGTAATTTCTTTGAAAGCAGCTTAAACATACCAGAATAGCGTTTTAAATTAAAGGTGGCGGTCGCGGTTCATGAGAATCCCTGGACCCCGAAAGCTCCACTACGATTGAAAAAGATTCCCCCCCCCCCCAATTACCAAAGCTGGTTACGAGCCTGAGTATGATGGTTGTGATGATGATGATGATAATGATGATATGATGGGTAGTGATGATAGTGATATTACACAAAATAGTAATGCTGTATTCTACTTCAATTTCATAGCTTACATCTTCCACCCTGTTTCCCGAACCTCCAGTAACTACGATTAAATCTGAAAGTCGGACAAATCTTAATATAGAATTAGCGATTAAGGGCCAGGACATCCGGCTTCCCCCTCCCCGCAACCCAACAGAAAGCCGCAAAACTAATACAAAGGTAAATTTGAAAGTCGTTATGTTGTTGATCAAGTCATTTCCAAATCCATAAAACTACCAATAACATAGTCATAAACATATTATATTGATCGGTTTATGTTGTGATAATAGTGGCCCTCATTAGCTGACGTCGTATTCAGGTTCTAGCCTGCATTTCGTCACCTTACTAAGGAATGTTTGTAAGTGACCTTTCATTTTTTGAAAAGAAATATAATGACAAAATCTGAAAAAAAATTACAAATGGTTAAATTTATGTCATAAGAAAATTTAATAAATTCGATACACCTTCGTTTGTACCAGGAAAGTAGTGTTTTCTCTATTTTTTTCAAGAATTATAAAAAATGATTTTCATTAATCTTCTGAAAAATGTTACTACGTTACGAGCTTTCGTAATAAGGTGACTATTTATGCTTTTTCGCCAGTAAATATACTGAATGTTTGCACATCTAATCTTATTTAATTACAATTTTACTTATCTTTCCCCTATTTTCTTTCTTTTTACCTAACAAACAATTAGAAACTTACTAGAACACCTTTTAAAACGACACTTAGCAACGAGGATCTTCAGAGCGGAGTAATATCGTTCGAAGAGGACATCAGGAAACTACTTTTGTGTCAATCATTGGGAGTATCGATTGAGGTTAGTTAGATAGCCACGGAGAGGTGAGCGATCACGTGGTTTAGTTTTAGATTTAGTTTTCTTACTGGATATTTATGATATATTAAAGCAGACACAAACACACAAAACCAATATTTTAAAAAAATATTTTTAAACATGCAAGTGAATACAGAATGTCATCTGCTGTTGATTTTTTTCGTCCGATTAAATTGATCGAGGACTGCACTTCTCTCGACGGTCGTCGGCTCACGCGATTATATGGAGATCGCCACGCCACGACGCGCGGGCAACGGATCGCTTTTAATGACGATCTACGACTGCCACCGACAATCAGCAGACGGCACCGCGCCGTCTAGCGCTCACAAGGAGCGTAGTTGGATTCATCGGCCGACGGTTGTAGGACCGTCGTGCGACGCAGTGAGTGGCCGGCTTTACTCGTTAATTATTACTGTTGTATAACGATTTATTAAAAATTTGAATACAATAACGCGTTAATTATGGGAAGTTGTTAACACACAAAACATGTTTAAAAAGTGTTTGAGCATGCAAGTAAAAGTTCATCTGATGTTGAAATAATGGCGTCCGATTAAATTGATGTAAATGGACTGGAATCATTAGATGTTTCAGAAAATGACGGGTATTCTAAGTTGCCAGTGTTTTTAAACTTGGTGATTGTATGGTAAATCTTTTCCAGTACGTTGTAAGCCGCACTGGGCTTTAGTTTAAGGTGATGAATCCCGACACGATGGCGTGCATTTCGATACTTGGAGTATGTAATATAGGCCTACTATCGTACCCGTTATGGTAATTGATAATGGTATATCGCATTTGCCTATCTGTTAACATTAATTAAATTTATTTAAAAAGTTTGCAATTGATAATATTTTCCTTAATTACAGAACAATATATAGTAATTGCAGTAAATGATTTCGTCTTTTCTTCAGACCAAATTCCAGGCATCTGGGAACATAGCGATACCTGTATTCCACTGCCCCAGATGCCTCAAACACTGGGCGGTATACAACGTTACTCCCCACGGATGTAAACAAATTGAAAAACCAACAAAGGGGCCCTCGTTTCAAATCACTAATACAGGACATAATATCCTGCAGGTAAGTAGTTGAATAACCCCAAATATCATAATTAACGAAATGTTTATAGAGTTGACTTTTCCCGCTATGCCTTTTCTTTCCTTTCAGCTAAGGCCCGTCCGCTAAAAATTGTTGTGAAGCCCAAAAGAACGACAGTGTCAGTGTTCTTAACTTACACTTACATGTTTGAGGACATGCGCGTATTCATTCCTGGCTATCGATGATAAACACGTTCTGATTCGACAATTGTTAGGTTTTATTGACACCCGAAAAAGTTCATTCCAGCAGCTGGGGTGTTCTGGTAAAAAATGAAAATGCAAGTGTTCAACTTGTTTTTCAACTCCGTCACTTGTTTTTAATTATAGGCCTGTATTATTTTAGTGATTTCAGTCCTATAGATTCAAAATATTAGTAGTTCAGTGTTACAATTGCATTGCATATCAGTATAACACAAGTGTGCGAACTTGTGTAGTAAGCCCCGTGTTTGCACAAATATAAATAGATTTTTCCCTATTGAACAGACATTTCAGGCCATGGCTAAAAACGATCAACACCAGTTCTTGAATATGATTAGGTCCATTGAAGCGGACCCGAGAGGTATAATCCACGTACCTAGAACAAAATATCCACCGCCAGTTGCTTTAGGGAGCAGAAACAGTGAAATTTTACACGGTAAAAAAGCTGAGCTCGTACCCAAGAAAAGTACCGGTCCAACTGCAATCTCGTCAAGTGTGTCTGTAGTTGAAGGGTGGGATACTAGTGAGTTTGCAACAACTACCAATATGACGCCAAATTCCATGCCAAGTAGAAGGCTAAGTGATCCTAACTATGAACACGGTAAGCGAATACCAAAACTGTACAAAAACGTAATGTGTAGTTGGGAGTTGAGATAAACACACACACACAAAATATCTAACGCCAATTGCATTTAGGAGCAGAAGCAGTGATATTTTACGCAATAAAATAACTTTAAAGTCTAAGAAAGTGTTTTGAATTTGACCATAAGATTTACCTACAAACTAAGAATTAAAAAATATATATACTATATTATCTTTATTTACAAAAGGGCCTACACTACTTCAAATACAAGAACGACAAGCGAATAATACTTTGTTAAGCCAAAGTAGCTCAGGTAAACTTGATGCCACCAGAGGACGTACACATTTGGATTATGATGAGCGACCTAACACTAGCAAAGGACGAAGAATATACAGTTTAGACGGAGCCAGAGCGGAAAATATTGTCATCGAAAGAGAAAACTTGTTAAAACCAGACAGTATTTCCCATGGTTTGTATTGCAGATTTTTTTAAACTACAGTACTACACAGGGTTATAGTAATTGTAAATCTAAAGAAACCTTATAAGAGGCTCCAACCAATCACAAAACCCAATTTCATGTTGTAAAAAAAAAAAAAAAAAAAAAAAATTAAGGCACTATTTAACCGGTAGAACGCCTATTTATTTACACAACATAAGTACATTTTGAATTAAAACATCAAATTGCTCATTAAACGGATCAAATAAGTTATTAAAACTTCGAATGCGACACAGGTTAAAAAACATTCAGTTTCGCTGATTTGCATATTTTCAAAATACAAGCAATTTATTTTCAAAATACAAGCAATTTATTTTCAAAATACAAGCAATTTATTTTCAAAATACAAGCCAATTTAAAGTTATATCGTTTGTAAGGAATAATGAACCGAATTATTTATCCGTCTGTTATTTGTAATTAAAATATTTTCATGTTTAAATTTTTAGTATAGTCAAAATCTTAGTTAATTGCAAAAGACAGAACATCCAATTTTAAAAACTCAACCAACCAATACAAGCCAATTTAAAGTTATATCGTTTGTAAGGAATAATGAACCGAATTATTTATCCGTCTGTTATTTGTAATTAAAATATTTTCATGTTTAAATTTTTAGTATAGTCAAAATCTTAGTTAATTGGAAAAGACAGAACATCCAATTTTAAAAACTCAACCAACCAATTTCCATCTTCACCTAGCTTTTATGTTCTATGACTGATTCCAATATATTCGTTAAGTACGTGTATTAATGTAATGTTTGGCATCCTAATATTTTTCAACGTTACTTCATTCCAGAATCAGATAAAAATACTAATGCATTGTACAATCGTATGGTAAAACATCATTCAGACATCGAAGAAACAACTGGTCAATTTGCTGCGGATGGTACATACGCCCACAACCAGTTTATTCCAAATGGGAGGATCAGCCCGAATGGTCAACGGCAGAGCGGTCTACTTGGACCAGATGGACGTTTCTATATCAACGCACACTATGGTCCAGATGGCCGATTTTATGCCCAAGAAAGTCAGGCGTACGACGTGCAATTTTCACTTCCGAACCCAGGTCAAGTAGCTATGCAGAATAAATTTCCCAAAGAAAATCAAATTGAAGCACCGGGGAAATTAATACTTTCGCGGAGGCCCATTGGTTCATACACTGACGAAAACGCTCCCAGCCAATCAAATCAAGATGCAATTGAATCATCTAGTGAATTAACACAATCGCATGAATCAATTGGTCCATTTGATACTGATGAAAATGCTACCCGCCATTCAGATCATGAAGCAACTGAAGCACCTCGAACATTATTAAAATCGCAAGCACCCATTAGTAAATCGAGCAGAGATAAGCATATTTCCAGCCAATCATATCAAGGCGCTGAGGGCAAGATTCTTTATAGCGAACACGAACAAAAGGTTGACAAAAGTTTAAACCACAATGCAGAGAGTCATTTTATTCAGTCGGACTTTAATGGCACTTTTGTAACTCCAAATAATCGATCAGCGGAAGAAAACGAACACTTTCAAGAACATATTTCTACTGACGAACGAATTACAGTACAAAAACAATTCAACAGCTTACTAAATGACAGAAATCCTATTCAAAACCCAAAAGATAACTCTGTCGGCATACAAGAGAGTACCAGCGAACACAAAAGCAACATTTTGATATCAACTAATAAAACCAACAATGATGTCAAAAACCATATGCAGCAAAATGCTCAACCTAACGGGCATATCCGACCAATACAAGAAAAAGACTTGGAGACGAACATCGAAAATAATCAAGTAAATGTTATGGAAGTCGATGCTGGAAAAACGAGTAACAATACAAATGACGACGAAGGCCGTTACGCATGCAGTAACGAATCGTTTGACACTCTGTTCACGGACAATACAATTACAGGCGACAGTAATTCAGAGGCAGGTGCTGTAAGAAATCATCAACCACATCACCAAGGACATGATATAGCCGAAAAGGAAACTAGAAACAACGAAACTGTAATAGAAAGCAAACATGAGTTTAAAAATGAGATCGAACAGCGCTTAAATCCAAAACAGAAACAAAGAAGAGAAAGTACCATCAACTACATGGGAGTGAAAGATAAACCAACAGCAGTGACAGATTCACAAGAAAGTTTGAACAGCGTTCGGAACAAAGCAAAAGAAATGAGGAAAACTCTCATCAAGAATAAAGCTGTTAAGAATGTCACAGGCAAACCCGACACGAAGCCTGGATCTCTCCAGAAACATATGTTTGCAACACCAGAAGAATCACTGGCAAAGGCAAGTGCTGTGTTGGGTGCAGCCGGAAAAAGAAACGGTACAAAATCGAACAATTTGGCGCCAGTTAGCTCAGCCGGTAGGTTGCCAATTGGAAAGGCACCTGCAGTAACAAAAAGCCGTGAAGGTTCCCCAACGAAAAAATTTCGTGATGTCACCAGAAGCCCTACAAAATCCTCCGGATCATCAATCTCTAGTAAGGAGTCACTTTCGCCTAAAGAATATCCGCCGATAAATAAGCCAAAGTCGAATATCGTGATGAAGGATAGTACATTCAACAACAGACCAATCAGTTCACCTACGAAAAATGGACGAAAAGAAACGATGCCCACGCTCCCGAGTATTGCAACAGATTCTACTGCTACTGAAAATGCGAGTCCAGAGAAAAAACAAAGAGAGATTATAAAGAAAGTTGCAAAAAATAAACGAAAGACAGTTGGCCAAAGAAAAACAACATCAGAGACAAAAAGCAGCAACAGCATTAATCAAGAACCCAATTGGAATAAGGATACAGAGAGTGACGCATTGGAGATGAAGCCACAGTTAAGTGAATTCTCAACGGAAAATATGCAATCATCGGATATTAATATTATGTTTCAAGGCGATCTTTTACCTAAGTTAGTTCAGGAGAATACGCCATCATACAGAATGACCTACTCTACAATGCCTAAAACACTTGGTCAACATCCAAAGCCATTCACGCTTGTCACCTCTAGCAGCCATAAGATTAGTGAGACTGGCGATTCAACATCTAACATCTACAGTGATGCTATGAAACAGGGTGGTTCCACGACAATGGTGAAAAAATGCTTGAGTGTTTCATCTACAGCAACTACTGTATCATCCAAAGAAAGTGTTTTCGAATCTGTTAGCCAAATTTGGAAAAAGCATGATGATGAACTGGTAAAACTACGCAAGATGGAACACAGTGGCGGCATTTCAATTCTCAATTTTACTCCATCCTTTCGTTTCTCTTTATTTCCAATTCCACACCAATACGTAGAACATAACAACAGACTATTTGAAAGAGCTGGTAAAATACGTTCGCTGAAACACCCAAAAAAGTCAGATAGAAAAGTTGTTAAGGCCAAATATGTAACGTAAAAACAAACTTTGAACTGTATGATATCTGCCTTCACATTTAAAAATCAAATAAAACATAAATCAGTAATACAACAAGATATTTTACTGTTTATTTATTGCACTTTAAGAAGAATATATCTTACCCTTTGAAACTAAAATTTATTACAAAGCTAAAATCATTATGTACAGTGATGTATAACATGATTATATTGTGTTTTCCTTTTTAACATCAGCAAATTTTCTTTACTTTTTCAAAAACATTCATTAATTTACATGCATACTGTACAGTATGTTTACACAAAATTGCAGTGAACTAATGATTTTTAATTTTTAAATTGAAGGAATAAAAATATTCATAATAGCAGAAAAAGTTATGCTCAACCCCAAGCTATCAGTGTGATGCCCAAAGAAACCCTACAAGTGTTTGTATCTCATCAATTTTGGTACCTCACATAAATGCTTCTGAAACTAAATTAAATTCTGTATCTAGTTTGCTTCTCAAGAAATTAGGCCTACATTTCCTGCAATGGTTCAATATCAATGAGTTTCAGAGAATTATCCATGATTTGTTTTATCGCCTTCAGCAGGTGTAACCTAGCAAACATTACAGGAAGCAGGTGGGCTCTGGCCTCCTAGGGAAAAAAATAAAAGAATCTTGAAGATCTTGCGTTTGTCTATCCAGTAGCCTCATAATAATATTGTAAATGTGTCATGTATGCGGCTGATACAACACTTTTATGTTCATTTCCTAATCCCTTGAGCCTCCAATCAGAACTTAAGTCAAATTTAGATAATTTAGATTGTAAAATGTTTTGATAGGAACAAATTTAGTTTGAACATTAAAGACATTTAAAAGTTTATGATTTTGGTACAAATTTACTTTAAATAATTATGTAAATATTTCACTTAAATTTAATGAGAAATATATTGAATATGTTTATTGTTTTAAGTACCATGGTGTTTATTTTGATCCAAGTTTATCTTGGGACAAAAAGATAAAACAGGTGTGTTTACGGGCCACTCAAAGTATTGGTGTAATTCGAAGAATTAGATACTTCCTTTTAAGACGATTATGCTACTTGCCAATACTCTTGTTATGCCACTGTGATTATTGCAGCATTATTTGGTCTAATTGTAATGGTGTTAAATCTAATTCATATCAATATTCTTGCTAGAGTGGTGTTACATGCTGACATAATGACTCCAGTAAAGGATTTGATGGATGCAATGGATTGGAAAATGGTTAAAGATAAATGGAATAAACATATTTTAATTATGAAATTTAGATCTAAAAAAAAAATGATTTACTATTTTATAATTTACTAATACTGCCCATTTCAAAAATACACAAAATCAACTGCCCATTTCAAAAATACACAAAATCAATCTTCAAATATATTAATCATCCCAATCTGGAACAATATACAAGGAAAAAGAAAGTACTAAATGGGATAAACATATTTTAATTATGAAATTTAGATCTAAAAAAAAAATGATTTACTATTTTACAATTTACTAATACCGCCCATTTCAAAAATACACAAAATCAACTGCCCATTTCAAAAATACACAAAATCAATCTTCAAATATATTAATCATCCCAATCTGGAACAATATACAAGGAAAAAGAAAGTACCTTTACAGGGCATGTAAATTATGGAATGAGTTCACATTAGATATCCACTGCAAATTTGACACTTTTACGTTAAATATATTTAAGAATTTAAGTAACCACTTTTCTTGATTTTTATATGTATTTACTTTGTTACTTGTTTTATGTTGCATCTGGACCCCTTAGGAGACCAGTACTTATGTATTGAAAGAGTACTTCCAGAATAAAGAAAGATTTGATTTCATTTCATTTGATAATCATTGTTTACCTTTAATAGCTGCACCCTTTCCATGGATATGAAGTCCAAAATAAATTGAATAAAAGGCAATAAACCTGATACATAATACAGTAATTCTTATATAAATTATTTAAATCAATTAAAAATAATAACAGATTAATTGTGCTCCACATCATAAATTTAAAAAATGAATTTTAAGGGCATGAACTTTTCAAAAACTTTTTTTTTTATTTGAGAATATCAACCTGTTGGAAAAGGCTCATAGTTGTGAATGTAAAACATGTGGATAAATTATAGTCAGTCTATGAAGTACTGACATTAAACAAATGGATTGTAAAAAAAAAAAAATTTTCTTACGCTTAAAACATGGGTTCTGCTGTAGTAGGCACTAAGGTCTCGACTTAAGTTCACCAAAAACCCACACACCTGTTATCAAATCAAGAACAAAGAAGTTTTGACAATACTTATTGGTTAATGATGATTACATGCTGCAACACTTTGGAGTAACATTTTCCTGCAGAAAGACAAGTACAGTATGTATGAATGACATGGTGTATTCAATTTTATTTCATCCTCCAAACGGTTCTGTATGTTTTTTACAATGAAAATGTCAAAAGTTGTGTCTGTACAAAAAGTGGCATTACAGAGTTTTTCAATTGTAAAAATGGCTTAAATCAAGGAGGCACTCTTTCACCATTTCTATTTTCTGTTTTCATTAATGATTTACATTATGAATTTAACAATAATAAGTTTGATGGTTGCGGATTAGGAAAGATTAAACTTACGCTAAAGGCAGAATTATTATTTTATTATTATTATACCGTAAAAACTTGAATTGAAGCCCTGGGCTTCTTTTTTTTGTGGACTTTGGATGGGCTTCTTTTCGAGGCTACTTTTACAAAGTAAAGAGGGGTGGTTTCTTTTCAAAATGAATGCTGTAAATTTTGGGAATTAGTACAATAAAACAATAAATAGGGCCAATGTAACATCAATCTGCATCATTGAGTGTATCAACCGGCATTAAATCACCTAAACTACTGTATAACCAAGCATGTTTTAATTTATTTTCTTTGAAATTTATGTACAGTGTATGTACTGTAATATCTCGAAAAGAAACATATGCTATCTTGAAATGGGCATCTTTTCAAGGCTAATTTTGCAAACGAAAGAGGGGGGCCTTCAATTCGAGATGGGGTTCTAGCAATTCGAGACCTGGAGTTTGAATAAATTCCCTGTATGGGGAGTGAGACAGAAATAAAAAAAAATGTATTCTCTGCTGTTTATCTGTTAGCATGATTTAAAAAACATGATCAAAATAGCAATACCTTGTGTGTCTGTAGCTGAATTCGAGGACCAACTGAATGGAAAACTGGTTCCAACACCTCTGTAATGATGTCGGGGTATGGTAAGATGTACTGGAAGAAAAGATGCCACTCCTCTTCCTCTCTCAGCAGGTTAAAATCTACCTCTGATATATTTGGTAAAGATGGATAGAAGCCTTGGTTGACCCTCTCCTCAAACTTTTTGAATAAAGTTGACAATCTAGCATAGTTGTACATGACAAATACACCATCTTTACTTTGTGACCTTTCACCATCCACCTGCTGTCCTAAATCCAGCTTGATCTTCAAAGAAAAAAATGTAAAATTAGTAAAAAAAAAAAAAATTAGTAAAATTAACTACAATTTTTGTTTCAAAATAAGTGGAGCTGAAGCTTGCATTCTAAGGCCAACAAAAAAAATTCTTGTGTTCTGGCCACATTTTGGGAAAATGCAAAAAATGGATAGGTTGGTAGTAAAAGTTGTTTTTTTTTTCGACCGATAATGTGTTTATGCCTAAAAAGTAAATACAACAAAGACCATTTTTAAATCTGTATTGAAGCGCAAAACGATCGCATACCACTGTCGCATCGCCTAACTTCGCAAGTTAAGCCTATTTCAGTCTCTATAGATCATTAAAAAAATATTTTTCGTTGTAGTAAAAAATAATCAAACCTTCAATTTTCGAACCTAAATTTCGAACATTCTGAGTCTGTTGGGCGTGGCTAACACAATAATTTTTTTTATTTAGCCTAATCTCAGGGTCCCTGGCTCAAATCCTGTGAATCCCAAAGATTATTTCTCATGATGAAAATGTCTTAAGTCTCATAAAGTGACTTTCTTTATATAGCATCAAAAATAGAAATAAAAATTTTAGCTACATGTCTATAACCTTTAAAAATTGCAATCATTTTTTAGTATGCTGTGATTGCGCTGATGTACTCTATGCTGTGTAATTATCTATTCCTCTGTAAAATGGAATGTGTTAAAATTATTCTGAAAAATAGATGTGTTAAGGTCATCACAAGTTTGTGTTCCAACTACTTATCCAAATCAGGGAGTTGGTAACTGGACCTAAGTTTTGACAGATGAATATATGGCTGATAGCTGCTTAACAATGCAGTGTACTCATTGCATAAGTGGTAATACTGTAATTTCAATCAACACTAACTCACTTTAGCAAAACCTTTGCATAGTTACCAACTATGTGTGACTACACCAGTTGGCTGGGAGAGCAGGGGTGGGGCCGGAAGGGGGGGCCAAAAGTGGGGACATCGAGATAACAATACCCTTGCAAAAAATCTGTGTTCTAAATGCCTGAAAATAACCTCTGAGCCTGTTGGGCGATCACTTTGTTCTTTTTCTTTCTTAATATCTTTTTTCTTTTTTGACTTTCCAAAAAAGGGTGGGAAGTGGGGTTGCCCCATCTGAATCTGCCCCTGGAGAGGGTCCCTGGTGCTCTGACGATCTGAGCATTTAAAAGCTGTTCTAAAACGGTTTCAGGGTGTGTTTGTTGAAAATACCGGGTACGGTACATGAACAAAAATAGTTTTAATAAAGCCACGTACAATTTCAATGTACATTATGTTTAATTTGAACACCCAAAAAAAGTACACAAACATTTCATTACTTAAACAAACAAAAAAATGAATGGGCATACTGATCAATTTTTAGTAATGCGTAGTGAATTAAGTATTCATGTATAGTAAATACTGTCTAATGACTCAAATTACTTCATGACGATTTTTATATATTTAATAAAACCAATTTCTTCTAATTTTTAATATATTTTCCCTTGAATTTGTGATAATTCATTATCACGCATAGACCTGTGCTAAATGTGTGACAAATTTATGGTCACGCATGTGTTTCTGCAAAATGCGTGTTTCAACCAAAATCACTTCAAAATGCAGGGGTTGCCCCGCACGATGCGAAATGGTTGGTAACTATGCCTTTGACAAATCCTCTTAAAATCAATAATAAAAATTACAACTGGTCATCAATTTATCACTTTAAATATAAATAATAACAAATAATAATATTATTTATTGTTTAAATGATTTTGTGGAGTAACTTGTATTTAATAGTTTTAATTTATTTTTTTTTATTTCAACAATATTTAAAGTGGGTGACCCTTTTCAGCACAACTGATACGTAGGGGCCCACTCTGAAAACTCAAAAACAGATAAAGAAAGAGAAAATAAACAGTAAAGGTCAGTTATAATACATCACTGAAATAAAAATCCAATTGGAAATATTGTAATAAAGATAAATGAAGAACATCAATAAAGCGACAGCGAGTATCAAAAAATAATAAATGGGAATCGAATATGAAGGGCTTGAATCTGGTTTTAAACATTGCCAAAGACAGAGTGTTTTTCATCGAATATGGGAGTGAGTTTAGGAGAGCAGGAGCAAGGTAACTGAAGCTTCATTTAAAAATATTGATGCCATCTGGCTGGCTGTACATATGTCATTAACTTTTATTTAACATGGGTGACATTAAGGTACACTACTGTAAATTTGATTTAAATTACAATGCAATCACTAGAAACATACCTACTGGCAAAAAAAATGTATTTAATGACTTACTGTTTGTTGATGAGAAGTTCCAAGAAGCTCAAATTTCACTGATGCTGATGTCAGGTTGTTTATTCTGGCATCCCATAGTTTACCTAAAAAGATGTTGAACAATAGAACACACAACAATCAAAATTACTGTATTTTTTAATTGATGAGGCCCAACCCATAGGTCCTTGGTTAATATCTGTAAAATACATACTCTTCTGATTTGGAATACCTTACAGATAATGTTGTAATTGCCACTGTTGTAGTGGTGGGGTCAGCTGGGTGAAGCAGGGGCATAGGCTGGGATGAGAGGGATGCGGCCACACAGACGAACAGAGTATTATCTTAATTACAATATATTACGCTTATTTTGTCAAATCACGATACAAAATTAAGAACTCAATTGTGCCAAAAAATACATTAAAATACATCACAAAATGCTACAAACACCAAAGCATCTGAGGGTCTTTTGCAGCCCCCAGGCCCACAACGCCTGGCTAAGGGCCTTTGGCCCCTTTGTTACACCACTGATTCTTTTTAGTTCTGCATTTACAATTTTCGCACCCCCCTCCACCCACCAGATGGGAACCACTCTGCGCCCCTGGGAAGGTAGGGCATTTGCCCTTCCCCAGTCAGGCAGGCCTGGACCCTCGTCATTTGACGTCATGACAAGGACGTTAGTTAAAAAATATATATATAATTTTCTTATCCAAATAACGTTATTTTGATTGCCAATCCCTAATATTGTGGTCTAAAAGCACAATTTGGACCATACTAAGCCATAAAAACTCTAGTCTGCCCCTTGGTTCAGACCCCGTGTTGGACAGGTTGAACCCCTTGTCTGCAAATTTCTGAAGCCACCACTGCAATTTTGTTATGTGTAAATCTTCTCTGGAGTGTCACTAGTCCAATCACACACGCACAAATAAACGCGATATACAAACTGATCTGACAGCAGTGAGGAACCTATTAGCAAAGTTCTGCTAGGGCTTCAAATTTTTTCTGGAGTCAAGTATGATCGCCAAGTAACATATCAATTAAAAAACGAAGACTGAACACAATGTACCTTTTACTGTGTCTCCATGTTTGACCTCAGATGCTTTCCTCATTTGCAACTTCCGTAGATTATAAAATTTCTCAGCGGTCATTTGCATTTTACTGCCAGGTGGTCCCATGTTCTCTGTATGTACCTGTCCATGAACCAGGTGGAGATGTTGGCACCTGTTTGCATGCTGAGAGCCAATTCTGAACAAGATATCTAAACACTGTTGTTTGTACTCTTTGTCATGACTGGTGACATGCAGTACAACAATATCATCCTAAAAAATGAATCAAAGAAAATATTTTGAAGAAAAATTACAAGGTAGGTTTTAGTCAGACAGTTTAAATGTATTACAACCCTATTTTTTAAATAATAGTATCATGTTTAGTACTTTATTAAACATTCGTTTAATGGGTAAAGAAAATATGGACATTATTTAATGGAGTTAACTGAAAATGAAGGGGTGAAATCTTGTACACAATGCATCGTCTGACAATCAACTAACCATCGACCGACAACATATCCTGCCCTCCCCGTACAACGCCAGTCTGCTGACCATCAGCGACTGTTGAATGGATCATCAATTGAAACTAATTCCTGACGCAACACACTGTTGCCGTTGTATACATAATAGCATCATTTTTCCATTCAAATAGAACAAACTATACACCTTATCATCTCATTAAAATTTATTTGTTTGTTCCACCTGAATGTGCACACTTCATCCCATTAAAGTATTGTCCTTTTTTTAAAGAATAAGATAAAGTGAGACTGAGTCTGTAAATTTGGATGAGATTTCCAGAGTGAAACCAACTTTGGATAGAAAGTGGAGCAATATACTGCCAAAAATTAGATCGTCTTACCGCTGGTTTAAGAGAATCAACAACTGATTCTATCATTGAAAGTTCCTGAAGAAGAGTTAATTCTGTTCCCATTTCATTGACTAGTAAAAGGAAATAGAAAGAATTTGGGTTAGTGACAATAAATCTGATTTGTGTTTTTTCATTATATGACGCATTCATGTTTCTAACTTGGTACACCTCAAAACAAAGTGTTATCATTTGATTAAATTTGTGGTAAAAGAAACATGAAAAACAATCTTACAAGTACATTACTAAATTAGTTTAGACTCTGTTTAGACACAACGAGTTACTTCAGTCATGCTTCAATGATGAGTGATTACAAATACGAATATTTTGCGCCAATGCTTATGCTAGCGTTACGTTAATCGCCCCATCTGGACATCTCGCTAGTTACACCAGGGATTAATGTACGCCTGGTGTTAGATACGCCTGGTGCATATCTCAAGTCTAAACGTAGCCTTTGTTTAGTTTAGTTAGTATTTTTATATAGCACCTATTCCTTTAGGTTACAAAGCGAGGGTTTGAAACCACAACCTCAAGCTTGGGAAACCAAACCTGGTGCGCCACCTGACATGGATGTATTAATATTATTATAAATTTTTCTTATTAAAATAGGCCTATGTAAAAGTGTCACATGCTACCATCAGAAACAAAATGTTTTCTTTACCTGATATTATTTTTATATTTTTAATGTAATTCTTCCCAACTTGTTTCTGTTCTGTTACAAAGTCTTTCACTTCAAGTGAAATATCAGAATTTCTAAGTTCAACATCTTCTGTACTGACACCTCCTTCAATAGTTTCCTTGATTGGCACTCGGAACTTACTTTCTGCTAGCGAGTCCTTAAGCCGCTTATCAAATTTTTCTAAATTCTGTTTATTTTCTTCAGGAATGCTGAAGCTGAAAGCGGTATCAATCCAAGATGTTTCCTTAGCTGTGGGTTGTTTTACACGATGGACACTGCGCCTACAAAATGTAATCAGAATTCAATTATATTATCATTGTGGCACTGTGCACTATCTACTGTATACTAATAATACCCAATGTTTGTCAGTCTGTAACACGTCAAAAATACACAACAATGAAATCACTAACAATATCAAACACGGTGTAGATAAAAGAAAGTGTTTAAATAAACTGTACTTGCGCTTCGTCCGACAGAATAAATGTCATATTTAATGATTTTACATATAAATATATGTATCTATATACTGATAGTAACTGTTATTGTTGTGATGGAGTAGACAATAACTGGATTTGCGTCAGGGGAATCAAGTATAGGTGTAATTTTACAAGATGAGGTAGGGCAAAATTACACCTATACCTCTGACGCAAATCCAGTTATTGTCTACGCCATCATATTTTGCATGGGACAATACATCCCTACATATTTTTATTTATTGTTTATTATTTGTTTATTATTTATTTAGGCACAAAATACATGTGCCAAGGATTGTCAATAGCGAATATATCACTGTCCTACTTGTAGGTGGCAATCCCTTACACAAGACAAACATACACACACGATTCTTTACACAAACTAAATCTCAATATGAGATTTAGGGAGTGGAGTTGTTTTGGTTGTGAGAAAAAATCCTGAAACACTGACAGGAATTGAACCTAGGGCCCTGGGATTGGAAGGCAAGCATCTTAACCACCAAACTATTCAACTACACTCAATACATCGGTAACATATAAGGACATGAAGGTCTTATGAAAGATGTGATAGAAGGAAAAATTAAAATTGCGCTTCGTCCAACAGAATAAATGTCATATTTAATGATTTAACATATAATATATATATCTATATACTGATAGTAATTGTTATTGTTGTGATGGAATAGACAATAACTGGATTTGCGTCAGGGGAATCAAGTATAAGTGTAATTTTACAAGATGAGGTAGGGAAAAATTACACCTATTGATTCTCCTGATGCAAATCCAGTTATTGTCTACGCCATCATATTTTGCATGGGACAATACATCCTTACATATTTTTACCAATACATCGGTCATATATAAGGACACAAAGGTCTTATGAAAGATGTGGAAAAATTCAAAAGGGAGGATGGAATTATGACATTGGACGACATTAAGGAAGGAAGGAGTTACCACCAGATGAAGAGGGATGCAGAGAACCGGTAGTACTGGAAAATGCCATGAGAGACCTGACTTCAGCAGAACACTAATGACGGAAAACATCTTTAAATCATGTACTAACCTCAATGATTTGAGCATCACTTCTAAATGATTGCAAATGAGCAATGCCCTCAACTGGGTTAGTGTCAAAGCAGAAGCATCATCATGGCAGACACCAGCTGCATAATTAAGTACCACCTCCTGAATTCCATTAAAGTTCTTGCAACCATAGCAACTTCCTTCATCTTTGACGTTTTGTAAGACTTTCTTGAAGGCATGTTGCCTGCAAATTGATATGTTAAGTGACCCTGAAGCTGATATGTAGCAGGAACTCACAGGGAGCACCCACTTCTGACTCTCTTCCTGAATGTTTGACATCATACTCCTCAACTGTTTTCAAATAGTGCAAACATTTTTTACAATTAGGGCACATAGAAAAAACTGTTTATCACTCCCACCCACATAAAAAATTTAGGATATAATTGATGCGGGAATAAAAAAAAAAATTGTTTTTGCCATATCATTTATTTCAACAGCTTAAAAAAACAATGCAATTTCATGACTGAAAATAGATTTTCTTTAAAAAAATTTTTAAACCAGTTTATATACTGTACAATATTTACAATATTCTTGCCAAATAAAAACAGTCCCTCCCTCATCAATTAAAAAAAAGCAATATTCTATTGCTCCGATAGAAAAAAAAAACCGCTAGCCCTTATCACTTTTTCTTTTTAAATAGTGATATTAAATCTAATAATTTTTTCTATGGCCCTTAGCCAGGGCTTGCCCTAACTTTTTTTGTTAACTAGTCCACTGGGCTAGTTTACTAGAGATTTTACTAGCCCACAGACTATTTTACTAGCCCACAGGCAGGAGAACATTTTGTTTCAAAATATTTATTAGCGACAATTAAAGCCCCATTCCCGGCAAAATTTCAATTTTTAAGAAAAATCTAATTTTTGTATAATGTTATAAAGATTTATAAATATAATACGGAATTGCTAGTTTAACTGAATTTAGACATTCCTAAGAA
>NW_022684376.1:1511519-1512360 GCF_011630105.1 Anneissia japonica | reverse complement strand
AATTCAAAGATAGCCTGAAAGCTGTAGTAATTATAAGGAAAGTTGAGCTACCTGTAACTTACCAATGGATAGGCCTATATTCAATTTGTTCAAGTTCAAAGTTGTAAGTGAATATTGTTGTATTTCATTGTGTGTTGTTCTGTATTTTCACGCATTGTTCTGTATGTACGCATCAATTATTATTATTATATTATATTATTATTAAAACGCATGAAAAATAGGCTTACGTTAATTTTTAATGTATAAAAATTAATTTCGTTTTTTTTTTTGTGCCAAAATTTGTTTACAAAAACGTAATGCAATAATAGCATAATGACTACTATTGTATACTTTCGGAAAATATTTCAGCCGCTCCAAATCTCTTACCTATTCTTCCTTTATTCTTTCACAATTTTGCGTTTTAATCATATTTTTCATAATTTTATACACTCACATACAGTAAATTGTTTAGGCCTCAGACTAGGCTATACCTCGGCTTGGCTATTACTATATTATTTAAATATACAATTTTGATAAATAAGATTATTTTAACATTGGAAATTTAAATGTAAATATAATGACGTTAACGAGTAAATAACAATAATTAAAACGTGTACATACTACAATAATAAGATTAATATTTTTCAATTTTATAATCAATTTTATATAGCCGGGATTAGTATTGACCTAGGCTACTATGGCTAACGACAGGTACGCTTTCTCCAATAAAGGCCTTTTTTATGAATGGGTTGACCCGTACGAAACACGAACTCCTGAAGACCGAACCCAGTACCGTTACGATTTTAATCGTGCAGGAAATATCCTCAAAATGTATCTTGGAAAGACGTTTTTCCAAGATAAC
>NW_022684376.1:1510498-1511508 GCF_011630105.1 Anneissia japonica | reverse complement strand
TCTTTCCAAGATAATTTATCTTGGAATTCCGTCTTTCCAAGATACGTTATCTTGGAATTCCGTCTTTCCAAGATACGTTATCTTTGAATTCCATCTTTCTAAGATACTTATCTTGGAATTCCATCTTTTCAAGATCAATTATCTTGGAATTCCGTCTTTCCAAGATACGTTATCTTGGAATTCCGTCTTTCCAAAATACGTTATCTCGGGAAGACGTCTTTCCGAGATAAATTATCTCGGAAAGACGTCTTAATAAGTGTTTATTCCATGTTTCCAAGATAATTATCTTGGAAACTCGGAAACTCAGAAGGTCACTTTAAGCTTCCGTAGTTGATTGCAAGAACAAACAAAAACAATATTTTGCAGAACAGGCTTGCAAAAAAGTGTAACTAGTTGCCTGAAAAATCATGTGACAATAACGAGCTGTTTTATTCATTCAAATATCAAAAATATATACAATATAAAAATATAAAATGTGTATAAATTGTGATTTCGAAAAATAAAAGGAAACATATAAATCTCCCCAGACAAGTGGATATTCAAAGGATTAGACATGCAAGGGAGGGGCAAAGCCCAAACAATGACAAAAACAAAACGGACAAGAAGACAAAGAACAAAGGAAGACAGACAAATACAGTACGTCACCAACAAGTTGCACATTTATCCTCTGAGAATTCCCGCTGCATTACAATATTAAGCCAGAAATAGGAACTTAATGACGAACTATTGTCTTCAGTTGTCTTTGTTGTCATTCAACTGTCATCTTATCTTGATATTACTATTCTCAATAATCTATAAAACACCCACATAACAACGTCACGTTAGATCGATCGGTGGGGATGCCTTGGTGACGCCGGTGGGTCAATTTTTTGTCAAGTATCAAGATGATAAACAAGTTTCATTGGAAAAATTCTTGCTTATGTTCCACATGCTTCTACCTAAGATTATAATGACACTGTTTTCAAATCACGGTCAAGTAGTTAAAAATCACCTTATTTTGCGAATTATCA
>NW_022684376.1:1505307-1510443 GCF_011630105.1 Anneissia japonica | reverse complement strand
ATGTAAAGGACATGAAAAATTATAATTTCACAGTGGTGGATTCAAGGAGGAGAGCCCCCTAAAATTATAAAAGAAATGGAGAAAAAAGAAAAATCATAATTAAAGTTTGTCTGAGAGTGCCATTGCCGGCCACTTTGAGGTGCCATAATCATAAATTTTCTTACCTCAGCCCCAACCATGGAGTAACACACCAATAATGTTATTTGGCAGCTGTATTGTGTTGATAGTTGTCGCTTGCTGGGTTCGAATCCATCTGACATGTATAAGCATCACTCCACTGCCACTACGGACAATGATAATTGCTGTAATTATTATTGGAATCACCGCAATATTGGCAGAAATTTACGAATTATATTTATGGCTGCATCGAAGGAAGGCAGTTGCTCGTCATCTGTCAAACTTATTTTGGTGTTTTGTTCAACTTACTGAATCTTCTATATTTATTGGATCATTAGCTTTAAAAAACGGTATTTCTGAAGAAAGTTCTCGGAGTAATTATTACTGGATTCTATAAATCGGAGACCGATTGGAAAATGTTTAATTGTTGGAACACACTCCAGATTGAGTACGGGTGCTGTGGGTGTGATTCATTTCACGATTGGTTAAACTTTGATACACCACCGCCCGGATGTTATTGTAATGGACAAGACAGAAACTGCAGCAAATTAGGTCTGTCTTCGAATCAAACGATTTACATAGAAGGATGTTTACCTCAATTTTCTGATAATCCTCTGAAACATTTCTCAATTACTGCATATGCAAGCTTATTGTCGTACTTTTTGAAATCACAATCAGCGGAGTGATGTTTATTTACAGTTTTCGTGCACAAAAAGAGGGAACAGTATTAAAGCCAATCCCAAACACAATGCAAACAGTATTATGATAATTATAGTCCTTCCATAACCGATTGTTGTAATTGGCATTAATTATTATAAGTTCAAGATTCATCAAGCAAAATTTGATATACCTTGGTAATACGTTCTCTAAGGTTTATTAAATGCTATGAACGTGATTTGGAACATTGGCACAAAAATAAGGCAGGAAACATAAGGCAGAATAAAGTACAGTTTATTCTCAGCGGTTGTGGCCAGTATTTTTCAACAGGCAGTGAAATCCAGTAGCAAATGACGTGTTGTAATTGGAATTTTAAACTATTGCAGCACATGATAACAAATATTAAAAGTAGACGTTAAAGGTACAGCCATTGTTTGAGACATACCGTACTCGCGCGAATTAGCGCCTGGGCGCTTAAAATATTTTTTTTGCACATTCTGAGGGGCGCTTATTTAAACGGGCGCTTAAAACAGAGTGGAAATTGAGGGGCGCTTATGCAAATAGATGAAAATCGCGGGGTTCTTATGGGAAATTATTAAATTCAAGAGGCACTTTTTGAATGAAAAAAGATTATATAGGGACATTACGAATAGTGGTTAGGTGGAAAAGATAATCGTCCATGGATGCCAAGAATGCGTGAATATTTACATAACAGCAGATGCAGAGTGGTGGTGGGTAGTGTTTAGCTTGTTGGTCACCGGCCGATTGAGATTAGCAGGATGGCAGGATCATTGTATTTTTTCTTGAAAACTCAGATGGTGAGAATGTGCTAAAGGTGCAAATTGTCGGGAAAAGAAAAAGAGGAGTAGGACTAGGCATAGACAAATATGTAAAAAGAGTAAAGTTGGAAATATACTGTCTGTCCAGGGATCGGAGCTCTCATCTGTCCAAGAGAAATATCCTCATTTTGATAAGTTGACCTAAGAAGAATGTGTTTCCACTCTGCAGCTCAATCATGCCTACAACCACAGTTCCAGGATTGATTAGATTATTGACTTGCTAATTCAAATTAGAAGGGGGCGCTTACTCAAAAGGGGCGCTTACTCAAAAGGGGCGTTTATTCGCGCGAGTACGGTAATCTTTACCTACAACTAGAGTCTAGTACTAACCTTTTATTTGTTTATACCAACATAGACAAAAGTTTTCACTGTATTTGGATTTAGAACGTACGTCTGTTTACGTCTAGGTTTATTTTGATTGGTCAAATCTTGGCTGAGTTCAAAATCACCGATGCGTGACTGTCGTAGATCAGTGGCGTACGCTAATCTGGGGTCTGTTGCTGGATTACTGTACGCCAGTGATTGCGCGATAATACTGGCGTTCGCTACGCCGCGCACAAGTTCACACCACTCGATTAACGTTACGCTAGCGTAAGTCGTTGTGTCTGAACATAGCCTATATCTCTATGGTTGTATATGTATTTGTAATCCATGTCCTATGCGATAAGCCAGACCAGCAAGCCGAACGTTATCAATGTGTTGATAATGTATAGGGTTCCCCAATCTAGGTTAATGGAAAACATTCCAGCCCAAGTTCAGCTTTAATCTGTGAATCAACAAAATTTTTTTTTGTTCGGTAATCAATTAGCAAACTCTTTTATCTGGTAACTTAAATCTTGTTTTAAGCAATTATTACATTCCGTATCAAGCAAGGTGAATTTAAACTGAACGGATTTGCAACATAGGGCCACATAATGGATGGCAATTTAATTTATAAGACGAAGAATGTTTGTATTAATATTATTATTTTTGTATTAAACTGTTTCCTATTAATTTTGATTATTGAAACAAATTTGACAGAAAACGTGTCGTCTCAAGATATATTCAAACTATAATCTAAAACTATGATATTATAAGACGGTGTAGGTACTTTCTTGTTGAACATTTTAGTTTAATCAGGCTTTTAAAAAAATCACAAAAAAATTAATATTAAATAAAAAAAAAGAAAAATAACAGACATTATAATAAGGCCAAGTATGAATAAGCTTATTATTTGGTTATGGTTCCTAACATAGTTATATCATATTATACCTACTTTCTCTAAGACATTTTGTTTTATTTATACATTGACCTATGTTTTAGTCCAAGACATGACCGTAAACTACCGTCACTGTCAATTACAATCATTGGCCACTCAGTTTTCCTGCCTCAAATATTGTATCATTTCCTCTTCATTTTTCTTTGATCGTTGCTATGCCGATGTAGAGGACATCGGTATTTGTCGAAACATTTTGATGTTAATATCCAATCCTCGGTATCTCTAGGCCTTCACATTTCCAAAATAATACTTAGTAAGTAATTTTGCTGCAAACTCATGAATTATTATCCACAGAAAATCGTATACAGGGGATACGTAATCGATAAACAAATTTAATCAGACGCAGTTCAGTTTCCAAGAATTTAATTAGGCCTATCTTTTATATTTTATAAAGGATTAAGTTAAACACCTCCATCAGTTGCTATGAAAACTCATCTTAAAATGGAACAATCTAATCTAATATAAATTGATATAATTAAATTACTCAATTCAGCTATTCCGGAACTATTATGTCTACTACGACCACCATTTCCATCTTTTTCCGGAGCCAGGCTTTAAAACTATAACACTACTGTACATTAAACATGTCAAACAGGAAACAATATATGATTGCATTGCTAACGCGGGAGAAATATGCATTGTAATATCAAATAACAAGATACGAAACTCTTTAGTCAGAGACATTACAAACATTATTTTGATAGTTTAAATTTGTTGGTTAAACTGTTACACTAGCTTTCGTTACTGAAACAGCATGGTGGTAGTTGGGTTACATCCGCTCGTCACTTGGTAATGGCTGCATCTATGTTGTTGCTGCAGATGAACCTTCATGTGCTTGGATAGGTGGTCGGATCTTGAAAATCGCTTTTCACATACGTTACAGCAGTAGGGCTTGATGCCAGAATGGGAGCGCTTATGTCGTGCCAATTCGTCTGATCGTGAAAATCTCCACTTACAACCCTCCCATGTGCAGACGAACGGCTTTTCACCAGTGTGCCGTCTGAGATGAGCTTTCAAATGTGAACTTTTTGAGTACATTTTGTCACAATTTTCGTACGGACATTTATGGATTTTTAGTTCATCCGGTGTTTTCTTTTGTATTCTCCGAGGCAATGTAGGTCTATTAGGTACGATTCCAGAAAAATACAGTTGCGGTTGTGAAGACGATGAAACCGGTAGACTAACCGTCTCTACGGCTTGTGGTATATTAATTAATCGACCCCCAGATTGTGGCAAAATTCTAGACGAATATTCATTATGAGACTTTTCACTATTTATCGACAGTTCAAATTTGATAAACGGTGGAGTTGAAGAAATTATTACATTATTGTCTTCTGCATGGTGCAAAAGAGATTGACCTTGCTCATTTAAAGAAAAAACGTTCTCAATTTGAATTGGTTGAGTATTTTCACATGGTGCAAATGCCAGTGCACCAGTCTCTTCCATTGATCTACTTACATCTAATGAATCTTGGTTTTCAGTTACTTTCTGATGCAGATTTTTAAAACGATCCCTGCCGTACGTCTCTTCAAATGTCGGAAGAATCGACTGCGGGATGTCATTTGATGTAAAGTTTCCTGATGAGGTAGTTTCACATCGTGGCTGCACTGGACTAGTGTATTTATTCATTGAATCTGCAAGTCCCTGAGAAAACAGGTAATCTAAAAACAAATCGTCCTCCTTATTCAGAACATCACTGCTAAAATCTAGGTTTAAAATGCTGCCAGACGATGAGCTAGTACTATCGCTATCATCCCCCGAGGAATTAAGTCTCTGTAACGTAAACTGTTCACGTTCTAGACTGGAAATTGTTCTTAAAAGATCCACCATTCTCAACCTGCACTCAACACTTTCAGAGTCTTGAAGTAGATGGTACAGGCATACCCTCGAACTTACGTTGGTGCGTATCTAGTCACATGATAAAGTATAAACTTTGGAATCTGTGGCCTCTCTTTTCAGTGTGTTTACATCTGATTGGCTGTTTAAACATAAGTTTATTTACCCTGCGCCCTACTCGGAGATGCTGACGCCCTACAGAAGCTGTCACTAGAGCCCCTAGGATCCGTGGCTGATACTATTACGATATGATTCTTTAAACTTGGCAAACATCAATATACACAAGCGATGTATCCAATCATTTATTATCATTTATCTCCAAAGGCTACAGCCGATTCGGAACTGATGATAAAATCTGAAATAATAGGTTAGGCCAACTTTCATAATATATCACACATGAATTGCTTTTCATGTGTGTCGGAACCATGA
>NW_022684376.1:1501037-1505283 GCF_011630105.1 Anneissia japonica | reverse complement strand
TAAAGAATACCTCCTTGGTTAAAGCATAGAAATTGGACAGTTATTATTCTATTCTTTGCTGGATTTCTACACACACGTAGACATGCTCCAAACGAACAAATGAATGAATAAATAAAACCATTGAATTACTCACTAATTTTAAAAACAAATCAACTAAGCTATCTACTTCCAATGAGAAAACCATCTGAAACAACACTTGCACTTTTTAGTACTTTTTATTATTATAGAACATTACAATTTGTAAAGCGTCATTTAGTTAACCGACCCAAGTTCCAGTTAGATTGATCACCAGCCAAATGAGTCTATGCTAAAACAGAATTATTCACGAAGCAATCAAACAAATACATGCTGATTTTCATCATGGCCACGAGAAAACACTTAAAATTGCATTCACTTTACAAACTACCGGCTTATAGGAAAAGCAACATTTATAATTGAAGAATAAACAAGCAATTAAACCACATATATAATTATCGAATATTAAAGATAGCAGAAAAACGTTTACAAAAATTAAAAGTAAAATTGAAATTCAACTATATAATCTATATATCTAAAAATGGCTGATAAATATAAGTATATTGTTAGCTTCAAAAATGTGCTTTGATTAATTACACGGATGTCAATGGGCCTTTTTGCTAACTCCCACCACTTGAAAATTGTTGGTAAGCTCCCTTAAAACGACAGTGTTAAAACATACGCAAACACGTGCGTTTCTGGGGCAACACGTGCGCTTGTTAGACACATGCGTATTGCTGGCCCTGTGCTGATTAGTCAGTTGTTAAGTTTGGGCAATAGGGCATAAAAAGGAGAAAGTACAAAAGCGGTTGAAATTCAATATTTGTAAAAAAATATTTAATTTTATTGTGAAGTTCGTTTAGGTTAACACAGGCAGCAGGACTATTATGGACATTTCTGGGTTGTCAATCAAACATAACAACTGACCAATCAGGACGCATTAGTCAGGAATGTTATGCGCATGCCCACAAACGCACACTTCTACGTACGTTTACGCCGTCGTTTTTGTGGGACCATAGCAACAATATTCAAGGAATGATTGTTAGCAAAAAAGGTAGGGACCTTTCTGCTAAGGACCGCCTCTTTGGATACTGTTCTGTTAAAATATACGCACTTGCGTTTGTGGGACAACACGTGTGCTGGTTAGCGACGCGCGTATTCCTGGCCCTGCTCTGATTTGAATTGTCAGTTTTTAAGTTTGATTGACATTTGGTACCTGTATGAAGCTCTGTCCACACTACCAATTTTTTTTTCGACAAAAAACTGTTGTATGCCCATATAGTCATGATGTGCCTTGTATGGTAACATCATGACATTATGGCATGTTTTTGTCATATAAAATGTAATAGTCAGATTCAGATTAAATTTACTTTATTTGTCATATGCATTGGTCTACATGATACGTTTCTACCGGCCTGGATTATTAATTACAAAACACAATATAAATATAACACTACACTATAACACTGTAGCAGTATTATAATCAAAATTCCATTGTTGGGCCGACTAGAGCTTCGGCCCCGGTCCTGGAATAAAAAATCCTAGGTAGGGTTCACGGAGAGAGTTTTTAGGTGGTTTTTATGGCTTTGTGTGTCCCGAATTGTGCTTTTAGACCACAATATTAGGGACCAGCAATCAAAGAAACGTTAATAGGCCATAGGGACCACTGTAGCGAACCGACCAGAAAATCGGATCAGCACATCGAACGCGGCCGAATTGGGTTCGGATCCGGTGTAAATGCAGCCTATAGTAAAGATTGGTCTTGTTTGTTTTTAAACTCTGTTTTGCAAAGTTCGACTTCTAGGGTTCAAAGCAGAATTTTGCCTGTTTGTCAAAGCTGTTTTACAGCAGAATGTTGATTTGATGGCCGATCGAAAATTACTGGACATGAGCGCATAAATGAATGGATTAATGCAGCTATTAGATACTCTAAGTAGATTAGTTATGTACCACACGAGCTCCGATTCAATACTGGGCCAGAAATAATTGATTATTTGCAGAATGATTAAAATCTGTCAAGGGTGGCGAAACTAAATCCGCTATCGATTTTTGATAAATCAGATCTGCGTACATCTGTGGTTAGATTTAACTTTACAGTAGTACACATCTTGCTCAAGGGATGGTTCGCCGAATGCTACGGTAGTTCACCGACAGACATTCCACTGCCATGCAATTGGCCGAAAGGACTTTCGCCGACACGTTTTTCGGCCGACAGGACATTTCGCTGACAGGACGGTTCGGCGACACCCAATTCGCCGACAGCCAGTTTGCCAATGCATATATGTTTTCCCTCCCCAGTACCGCCTGATTGTAAATCGACGGGAAATCAAATAAATAGCTATCAAATCAAATAGTGTGGACAAAGCTTGACATGAATTTACTTAAAAAATAGGATGTTTTTAACTTTTGGACTAGACCTAGACCCTATGTGTTGGCTCAATATTATAGCAATCTGAAGCCATTACCTGCTACCCTAAAATCGCTTAAATTAAGATTACCACGTTATTTCTTAAAAATCATCCACACGCAGCACGAAATGGTACTTATGTATCTAAGCTAATGATAATATTTTTGCAGGCTAGGGTCAATTTTATTGAGACACAACTTGGAGTGGAGTTGAATAGCTTATAAGATGCTTGCGTTCTCAGAATCCCAGGGTCCTGGGTTCAGTTCCTTTAACAACAGGACTTTTTCCTCACGAAAACCCCTTTCGATGTTTACTGATAGAAAGTTCGACTTCTAGGGTTCAAAGCAGAATTTTGCCTGTTTGTCAAAGCTGTTTTACAGCAGAATGTTGATTTGATGGCCGATCGAAAATTACTGGACATGAGCGCATAAATGAATGGATTAATGCAGCTATTAGATACTCTAAGTAGATTAGTTATGTACCACACGAGCTCCGATTCAATACTGGGCCAGAAATAACGAAATTTTTTGCTGAAATCTGCCGTCATCCAAAAACGAGAAAGTGCACTCGGTGACGTCATGAACAGAAAGACAACAGCCACGATGGTCACCGTTTTAAGAGCCTGAAAAAATAAAAGAAAATTATAAGTACCAACCATTTAATGGTTGTGGTTTTATGTTTATTATGTTGCATTTATTAATTTGTATAAATCATTGAGAGTATTTGATGGTGTAATAATAGGAAAAGGTAAATCTTTTATTATTTTAGCCGATTAAGCTATGTATTTGATTACGGTACCTATGAGTGGTGTAAATTGTATTTGTATAGAATAATATTACAAAAGCATAACAACTGATAATAATAATAACAATTTTAACACAAAATATGACCACAGAACATTTGCATCATCATGATCATCACTATTAATATTTCATAATATTATTAATAGTATTATTAATTGTATTTTATATTATTATTATTATTACTATTATTATTTTTATTACTATTATCATTATTATAGTACTTTTGATGTTACTGTCGTATGTTATTATTATTAATATTAATAAATATTATTATTATTATTTATTTTTGTTATTATATATATATATATATATATATATTATATAAATCAAGATAGCCGTTAACATTGTTAACTATTTACTTTCTTTGATGATGATATATATATATATATATGTATATAATTATAATAGCATATATATAATATAAGATATATAGGCCTAATATAACAATAAGACAATGCAGGGCGTAATTAGTTGTTCGTGAACGTATAACCACTAGCAAAGCCTAGATCTGTTAAGTCCCTTATAGTGTGTGATTAAATTCGGAAGATCCATCGTAACCCCGTACAACGCCTATCTTTAGTTAATTTGTAGTCACTGTCTATGATGACGAAACGAAAGTTAGCACAAGGAGCCTTTTATCATTCTAAACGTGTTCCAATTAGTAAATACCAATAGCACTAATTGGTACACTTGGGAACAGAGATCAGAGATCAGAGATCTGAAGATGCGCCCTTAACTGTATATCAGTAACGACACGTTGGATCTCTTGGAAGAGATACTAAATAGATAAATCAATAGGCAAATGGGATGAACCAAGAAAACAACGTGTCGTATAATGTAAATAATGATATATAATTTAAACGTAACAGGAGAGGAAAATCTGATTAGAATGAAAAAAGAACTTTTGTCTCCACCGGGACTACAACCCGGGACCTTTCGCTTACTGTGTGAACGTCTGACCAACTCGACCACAGAGGCCTTGTTGGTTAGGTTGATAAGTATATATACGTATGTCTTATAC
>NW_022684376.1:1460533-1500961 GCF_011630105.1 Anneissia japonica | reverse complement strand
CAACAGATATTGTAAACGCATTTGATTCAAATAAGCTAGATTACAGGTCTAACTTTTACCTTTTTTGGATTTTTTGTAGACATGTTACTTTGGCTGGACTCTTGTAAACGATTACTCTGTATTCTTTTAACAAGTGTTACAGATGTAATGACACAAGATACTACTACGATGATTGCCGGAATTATAAATTGTGTTAAAGGTTGCCACAAGTCAAACTCATCATTCAAAAACATAATCCATTGTATCTACAGAAAGATGTTGATAAGCAAAAGCAATTTTAGAGACAAGATTCTCACTATTAATATTTAGAATGACCAACATATGTGCAAGTATTTACCATTAGCAGGGTTTTTAGGAAGAAGGGGAGCACGTCTCCCAAATAAATTTGGGTCCCCCACTCTATCAAAGCAGTTGCAGAACAGAGAGAGCACTATCAATATTTGAAAGTCCTCTCTGGGTCCCTCTATTTCAAATTCTTGGACCCACACTGGATAGGACCACATCTAGACATAAATATGCAATAGCCTACCAACCAAGTTATTGTCCACCTTTTATAATATAGTTATCTTGAGTTAGAATCCATTGTAAATGCATTTTTTCCCAAATTGGTTTCCTCCCCAGAAATCTTTTATATCGGTCATCTAAACCTAGCATATGTGTTAGCTCCGGGGGTAAGTTCAAACTACAACACCCTACAAAAATATGGAATCTCCTCCACTTCATTCTCAAGCCAGTACATTAAAAAACTAATATTCATTCATGAAAATTCGTCCAATATCCGTATATTCGTATCTGGGGACTCCGCCCTTTGACTAATCAGGAGCCCAAGGCGGCCCTTAGCTAAAATGCCCACTTCACTTGTCTATCCCCTTCCCTGTTAGGCATCCAGCCCCTTAGGCGGGCAGATCATGGTGCCATCACTGTATCAACTACTGTTTATAAAAAATACTGGCAGTTAATCTATCAGCTACTTACCATAAACAAAACATGAATTGAACACAAGATCGAAATCACCCAGATACTTCCTGTAACTAATAGTTTTCTTTTGAAAGTGATGACAGTGTGAACTCTAAGTGGGTATATCAAAACGTAGCATCTTAAAATAGAAAAACACAATCAGACTTGACTAAGTCTGGTATGTCGACAGATAATAAACGTACATATAAAATACAGGCAAAAATACAAATCCAAGCTAGCACCTATATAAGTTTCTACAGCAACAGAAAAAGATCTTGGTCCAGTATTATTTGAGCGAAGCCCCAACAGATCCACTAGAAATGATCGAACTGGTATTCGCAGTACTACCAGCTTTTTTTTCTCTAAAAATATGACTCTGAATAGTTTACAACTCAGTTAACTCATTAAATCCCTTTGTGGTATGCTCTACCCCAAATGACGCTTTTAAAATTGTCGATATATTTTTAGTTACATTATGTTTTTGTTTAAAGTAAGATTAAAATAGCATTACTCAAACAATTATTTCAATTATACCTGAAATGTATTCCTAACTTGTTTTTATAATAAACAGTGAATATTAATTTTTGAAGGACATGAACAATTATAATCACTATAGCTAACGTTGCAAATTAAATACTTTGTTTTTTGGATAAAACCTAGGCCTATAGAAAGTTTAATGATGTTATTAAAATATTGTTTTTATGAATAAAATTTTAAAATAATTATTAAAAAAATTCAATGGATACGTACCTGTATAAATTGTCATAATTAGTATTACTATTATCATTGTTCTATAGTTAGTGTTTTCATAGCTATTATTAATATCATTATTATATATATATACATACATACATACACATATGCATACACCCATACATACATACATACATGCATTCATACATGCCTACATACATACATATATCTCAATAAAATTACAACAGCTTTCAAAGATACCATTTAGGCTGAGCCTAACTGTTTTATTTTAAAAATTCGCCTACCATCTGGCCTTATGTACTTCTTCATCTTTATGCATGCCTTTTTAATTCGTCTCAGTTCGCATACTTACCATAAACTTTCACTGCATTTGTTCAAAAAATACTTTTAGTGCTTATAAGCATTTTTACACCGAAGATGGCAGTTGAACTGCTGAAACATGTTTGTACCATGAATTTTTATAATAAAACAGTTAGGCTCAGCCTAAACAGTATCTTTGAAAGCTGTTGTGAGATTTATTGCATGTCTGCTGTTACACCGTCCATTTGGTAATATATACATACATAATTATATATAGTTAGAGGATACTGAATCAATCTTACGATATGTTTCTACTAAGAGAGCAATGGTTCTTGAATCATTGGTAATCATGAGATTACCAAGATAAAAATAAATACTGTGCCATAAAAAATCTTTCTTGGCCTTCTGGACATAATATTACTTTGGTACGAAAGGTTGGTTCTTTGGCACAATGAAAGATTCCATTCTTGGACTTTTGTTTCTACTGCCATAGAAAATAATATTTTTAAGAAACTGTTTTTCTACACCAAGAAACACACTCATATACAATTTACAGCATCCTCCTCTACTTGGGGAGTACAAATACAAATACCTGTCTCTTATACACATCTAGATGTGTATAAGAGACAGGTATTAAGCATACTACCGTACCTCTCCAAATTAATAGATGCGATTGTCAGGGCTGAACATAATTGTGATTGGAATTCCAAGAATAACATAACTAAATACGCCTTCGTAGAAAGCAGAAAGGGGGAAGTCGGAAATGCAATAGGTTGCAAAGTAGCATATATGAACAATGGGAAATACGTTAAACAGACGAAAAGATCGGTTACTGCAAGGTTTACTAATAGAAGGACGGGTGCACCTCGTAACTGTCTGCATCGGCGAATCAAGAAAAGAACGATGACATTTCCAGTACATCCAATTATAAATAAAACAATCTGGATACAAGTAAACAGATACAGCACAGTGCAATTGAATTCAACTTCAAATGAGAATGCGATGGAAGTGGAATTTGGTCTGTTAAAAAGATGACAATCTCCGAATACAGTTATGGTGTAATTTTTTGTCACTGGGGTCATTTCAAATGATAGTGTGCGTTACTTGTCACAACGAAAATACGCCTATTAATTCTTTCTGGATCTGGTAACACCTAACGAATTAAAAAAGAGAAACAATTGCTTCATTAATAATAATATTAATAATATTCATACAGAATAAACCTAATGATTAATGCAAATGTTAATGATGATCGTACGTAACAAACACCGTATTAGTTGATTAGAGAAACATGGTATAGAAAGTGAAAATTATCATTTAATGCGAAGCGAAATTATTCATAAAGAGAAAACAGAAAACATAACAGAGGTATCTTGGTCTCCAAATTAAAAATAATAAATACATTAATTAATTATCATTTATCGCGTTGGAAAATCGATAAAGAATATGGGTTTATTAGACGTAATATACGTTCTAAAGGCCCTGTCAGACTATCAAATTTTCTTTGACAAAAAAAAAACAACAACCTTCCGTATGCCTATATTATTATATAGTCATGATGTGCCTATTATTCCCATGTTTTTGTCCAATATAATTTGATATTCTGGACAGAGCGTAAAAAATTGCAATCAATGTTTTCTTTGCAGTTCTCAGCTAGAATATAATGCATTTGAATTTAGAACCCACATCAGAAATTACCTAATTGATCAAACCGAAATCATACAAAGAGGCTAACATATTATATTATTGTATTATTATTATTATTATTATTATTATTATTATTATTATTATTATTATTATTATTATTATTATTATTATTATTGTTATTATTATTAGTATTATTAGTATTATTATAGGTAGGATGATTATTTTTATTAGGTCTATTATTATTATTATTATTATTACTATTATTATTATTATTATTATTATTATTATTATTATTATTATTATTATACATAGGATGCAGTGGAGTAATTTAAGTCTGAGGCCTCACGGGCCCTACCCTGAAGGCTAGTGGGGGTCCAAATTCCCGTCCACTATGGTATTTTTGACATTTTAAAGGTGTCTTTTGTGTTTTGTACATATTCTGCTCATTAGGGCCCGATCGGCCCATGGTTCTGGCAAAAAATATAAATGCCCATTAATATCCAGGGCACCTTAATGTACGGGGGGACATTGCTTTAGTCCGTGAGAGCTCATGGATGTGACACACAGTAAGGGAATGTATAGTGTGGCAGATAGGCCTATGCGGCTTCTTGGCCTATTAGTTGGCTACCGTAAATGCTCGAATAATCGCGTTTGGCGCTTATAAAATGTTTTGGAGGCTTTAGTTCTCAAAGTTTTTCATTACACACAACAACATTATAACATTATAATTTCCATTAGCGCCACTTCGCTTATTCGAGCATTTACGGTAACCCTTTTAGAGGGACGTAAATACACCCTTATCGCTCCCTTCATACCAAAACACAGGATAACACGCAGTCAAAATGTCCCAAACAGATGCAATAGAAATAGAACTGTCACAAACAGATGGATATGTTTTGTGCAAGAAAATGTTGAATTGAAATTCCTAATAGGCCTGTATTTCTATTGCACTAACATCAACATATTAATTCAAACTATAACAGCATTTCAGTAGCATTTGTGTGCTTAGCCATGGGGTGGGATCATGCAAGCGATAAAAGCAGAAAAAACATATAAGCTTATAACTTTAAAATACACACAGTAAAAATAAGGTGCATATTACAAATAATATGATAAGGAAAACAAACATATAACATCATTTATTTATTTATTTTTTAGAATCCGAATTTGTACGGCGACTTTCACATTCCTGAGAATATACAAGGTCGCTGGCATCGTATTTCCCTGGTCACGGGATACTTAGTTGACAAACCAGCACAGTTTTGTGCAACTTTCTCTGCTCCCTGGGAAGATCCCTTGTCATGCTGCTTACACGCACAGCCACATACGTTCAATGCCACACTATCCTACCAGGTACCTTATAATACCCCTGGGTGGAGAGAGGCAAAGGTAAGTTCACAGTGGACGCTTGGCTTGATTTTTTAGGTTCGTGTGCAAAAAAGAAAAAAAAATCCTCATTTTTTTCTTCACCGCGAAGACACCGTGCACCGCGATAAAAATTGAATTGTAATTGAAAATTACTTTCGTAAACCAAGGTTAATTAGAACCCGAAGAAAGTTACTTTAAATTCAATATAAAGTGTGAACAATTAAGCAATTCCTTGAATCAATGAACCCTAATACTCTAAACAAACTGAACGTTTAATAGGAATATTCTGGACCTATTTTAAAGACTCAAGGAACGAAATTAGAGAGCCACCGAGGCCTCCTCCTAATACTATCCTAGGCTGTATAGCATAGCGTAGTTATGAAATCATCCCAAGATGCCTGTCTGCACCGACCAAAAAGTTAGTGACAGTGACTATTCTCTCTCGAATGCTTTGAAAAATGTTTATTTCTTTGACGAATGTGAAAAATTAAACAAGTTCTTCTAAACAAATTACAAAATAGCCTAGGCCAGTTGTTCATTGTATCCGTACAGTATGTTTAGTTAATTTTTTCAAGCATAATCTAAGCTTCGTATAAAAATTTTCCTATAGTGTACTATGCGGAGCTCTACTAATTGCTTATTATTGTTATTATTAATAGTACTAATACAAATACAAATACTAATACTTATATTAATACGGTACTTATACTAATACTTAATGCTAATACTAATTGTAACAATACTAATACAATACTATATATTACTTATACTAATACTTATACTAATTCTAATACTATACACTAATAATAATTACAATAATAATGATAATAATAGAAATTATAATTGACATAATGAGAACTGATATAAAAATTATAAAGTAAAAAATATCATTACAAAATTATGAAGTAAAAAAAGACAAGTAAAACATATTTTTTCAATTCAATGAGACATATATTTTCTTTCACTGCAAAAAAAATATAGTAAAGACAAAACATATTAATAAAATGATTGCTTACGTTTGTTGTTTTCTCCTTTGCATCAAAGGTTGTTAGCAAAGGCTGATGAATCGCCACAAAATGAAACTATCGTATTATCGTACTTATATAATCTTCAATCCTTTTGTCTTATTAAGTGACGTCGTTGTGTGGGATTTTTACAGCAACATTTAGCCCAATCAATTTGGACTAGCAATTTGTTTTACAAAAAAATTATTCTATGCCGAATAGAGTGCCTATATATGGTCATGATGTGATAACCATATTTAGGAATATCACATGTTTTTTACAAAGATTACTTTGTTTGTTGTTTTCCCTGCTGCAGCAAAGGCTGATAAATCGCCACAAGATGGAAGTATCGCATGATCATACCATGATACCGACTTGCTTGTTTGTTTTGTGATTTGTTTTTGTTATTTTTGGCATTTAAGATTAGTTTCGTTTTTTAAGATTAATTTAATATTTAAGATTAGTCCGGGGCCTAATTACAGGCCTTGGCCACCTTGGTTCCGGCATTATTGTACAGTAGTTAAGTAACAAGTGAATAAATACCTGTAGGCCTACTCAACGATTATCAAAAAAAAAAAAAATTAAAAAATGGGGGAAATTAATAGTCACCAATCCCTTCGTCTTAACTTAACAAGTGAGAATGAGTGACACCGTTTTGTGGGATCTTCGCAAAATTTAGGCATATGTCACATGCTTTGGTCAGATAAAATTTGGTGGAATGGACAGGGTTTAATCGGGTGTGGCCACATCAGAACGAGTCATTGTACCGTTTGTCAGTTAAAATCATAACATTTGTATGTGTGATGTGACGAAAATAGACCCATGTTTATTATCAAGCACATGCATAAGTTACACTTAATGCAACTTATTTTACACTTTAATGGGAAATGCGGGTTATTTTGCATGTTTATGTTGACAGTTAATACAGTTAAGTTGTTTCAGTAATCTTGCCTTCAAAGTTAAGCTACTTTATATTAGTATTAATGTAAATTTGAAAAAAAAAATGCTACTTTTACGCTGCGCAGTAAAAGCATAGCCTTCCCACGGTATGGTTTTATTTTTCTGAGAATTGAAAAGTATTTGAAACCAATCTTACCAAACTTTGGCTATCGTGGTGACAAACAGTTTACTACAACAGCGACGACGAGGAGGGTGGAAATTATGATGGTATTTAGCATAAATTTCAGATTAGTGAAATATTAATCAATGCAAATGAGAAATTTGCGTATTTACACACGTACCAAAAACAAGGCTCATTTTGTTATTAACATCTCGCATTCTGCCAAGTTTGAAACCAATCAAACTTACTAAACATTAGTTATCATGGTAAATAGCCTAAATTACCTGATTAGTGAAATATTAATTATGCAAATGTGTAATTAGCATATTCACACACGTACAAAAAACAATAGGCTCCGTCTTCTTATTACCATCTTGCATACAGCTAAGTTTGAAACTAATTCGACTTACCAAACTTTAGTTATTGTGGTAACAAACAAATGACCAACAACAAAAACATCAACATGAAGAAGAACATAGGAGGCTAATATATTGTGACACCAAACATTGAAAATACTTTTTGCACAAATGGTTCTGGTGGTGGAACAAGTCTTCTCGGATAAGGACTATGAACCGTAGGCCCAGTAGTGTACGCAATTGGGCTTGTGTTCACTTTGGACCCAGTACATTTCGAGACGAGCAGAGGGGTTACCCCGGTGTACTGATGGTCCATATATTCCCTGTTGTGGACAGACGATAGTAGCTGGTACCGATTTACCGGGTAGCTGAGACATGAAGAGACCCTTAAAGGAGAAGAACGTTACTGTACGAGCTAGTCCACAGCGCTTTGAGACTCCGGTATAAAGTACTATATAATTCGAACTACATTACATTAAATTGCTGTTTAGTAATTATGAATCGAATGTTTAGAAGGTAGTTTTCTCTGAAAGTAAATTACTGGATTCTTTTGCTACAAGTAGAAGAGTTAGCTTAAAACATGACGGCAATTGTCAATTATGAGCGCAACTCATAATTCCATAATTCATAAACCCCAACCTCGAGGTCGGGGTTTCAATCCCTCGCTGTGCATTTCCCTTGTGTCCTTGAGCAAGACTTGAGCATTGCTTCTCTTCACCCAGGAGTATAAATGGGGACCCAATGACCAGGGAAAAAGAACTTCAGCGCTTCGTAACTGAAAAGTAAGGCACTATACCAATAACAAGTAACAAGTAACTGTATAAAGTGATTTTTAACTATAGTACTTTTCTAAGCATATTTCTAGCGGGGAGAGAAGATGTGGTACCATCAAATTTAAGGATTGTGCGAAATTTTCCCTCTAGCCAAATTAATGGTAATTACAAAAAATGCTGATTCCTCATTTTCCACTTTTAATCTTTAAACATTTTTCTTTTTATGCATATAGATTGTGATGTGAATATTGATCCGGATATATATTTTTATAATAAAATAAGATTTTGATTGTCAATATTATACGGACCAACAATTTAAGTCAATTACTGATTATCAGAAAAATAAAGAGTTGTCTTTAATACATTTCAATTTTAGAAGTATGTCTGCTAATTTTGAAAAAGTCGTTCATTATCTACATACATTAAACGTATCATTTGATATTATAACTTTATCCGAAACATGGGCTAAAGGAAATAATAGTTACCACATGGATGGATACCAATCATATTACATCTCAAGGGAAGGAAAGTCCGGGGTGGTGTTGCAATTTTTGTTAAAAGAACCATTAAACATAAACCGTTACCGAAGTTAACATTTCAACGGCCAAACTGTTGAGAATGCGTCTCAGTTGAAATTGTCGGTGACAGGAAAAGAAACATAGTAATAAGCTGTATCTCGGACTCCTGGAACTGACTTGGTGTTATTTAATGAACAAATTTCTAATATTCTACAGGAAAAAAGAGGCAAGAAAATGTTTGTATGTGGTGATCAATATTGATCTTTTAATTTATGAAAAAAATTGGAATACAAACTACTTCTTAAACTTGCAGTGCCGGATCCGGTGGGGGGGGGGGCAAAAGGGGCAATTGCACCCCCTAGAATTTCCTGAGCAAGCAAAATGTAAAAATCAGCCATGTAGGTTAACATGTAACATGTAAATAAAGGCTCTAAAATTCTAGTTTATGTAGTAATTGTATGCTTAAATTTTGCATCTTTACAATGTCATTTTCAAAAATTTTCCACACCGTGGGAGGAGGACACCCACTCCCACACCCTCCCCCCTCGGGCGCTGCGCGCGATCGGCATGCGAGCAAGCTCGCATGTTACCCCCCCCCCCACCATTTGGTTCTGGATCCGGCACTGACCTGTTATTTAGTGATGGCACTTTTCCATTGATAACAAAACCAACAAGGGTAACTGAGACAAGTGCATCTCTTATTGACAACATATTCACTTCAGAACTTGAAGCTACTGTGAAAAGTGGTGTATTAATAAATTACAGAAAGTATACCTAACTCTTTAAATAATAAATGATATTTATCGAGTATCTCCTTTTCTTAGTTATATCTTATTTGCAGATGACACTAATCTAACATGCTCCGGTAAAAACTTACAACAACTATGTGATTTAGTAAGTATGGAGTTAAATAAATTGTCCACATGGTTTGCAGTAAAAAAAATTTCTTTAAATATTAAGAAGAGTGATTATATGATTTTTTATTCTAAAAATGTAATTAATGAAACGAATATAACTATAAATGGTGTTGAACTTGAACGGGTCTACAGTAAAAAATTTCTTGGCGTGCAAATAGACTGTAAATTAAACTGGAAGAGTCATTTTAAATTAATAGAAACAAAATTTGCCAAACACATTAGTATAATTTATAAATTAAAACACCTGTTAGAAAGCAAAGTATTATTTACCTTATATAACTCATTAGTGTTGCCTTATATGACCTACTGTTGTGAAGTGTGGGGAAACACTTATAAATCAACGTTAGAATTTTTATTTCTCTTGCAAAAAAAAAAGTCCTCAGAACTGTTGCAAAGGCAGATTACTTATGCCACACCAAACCTATTTTTTACTCGTTTGAAACTTTAAATATTTCGATCTTATTGAATTGAACACTGCTGTTATTATGTATAAAGCACATAAGAAATTGCTTCCGCCAATTATCCTGGAGTATTTTAGGCCAATCACGGAAATGCATAATTATGCTACCCGACAGCAGGAACATTTCATTTTTTGTATTAATTATAGGACAACTACACTGAAATCAATGTGCTTGACAAATAAAGGAGGTAGTCTATCGAATAGTCTACCTAGCAGTATTAAAGTTTTTAGAAATACTATTTTATTAAAAAAAATATACAAAAAGAATCTATTAGGTAAATATAATTTAGATTTATAGCGGAAATCTGTGTTTTGCTATAATTTAGAATGTTATTCTGTGTATTTTTATATACCGTATTGCCCAAAAAATTTCATTTTCACTTTAACAACAATAAATTTACGTATGTGTGTGTGTGGGTGTATGTATGTATGTACGTATGGGTGTATGTAGGGGTGTATGCGTGTATGTATGTGCGTATGTATATATGTGTATGGGTATGTAAATGTTTATATATATGTATGAATATATAGGTATCTATATAGGTATATATATGTATAACGATTTAACATTTTCTTTTATTATTAAAACTTAGCTGTTATTAGTAAGAAGATATTACAGTTATAGGAAGTCAGATTAACTTATTTACAAATTTTCTCTTATATTATTTTAGATTGTAAACACTGTACTTATTTTATGGCTTAATCGTCTATAAATATAAAGAAACTAAAAGTAATTAAGATGTTATTATTAATGAATACAAAATATAATTTACAGAAAAGAAATAGAATTTTTCCATTAAATTTTAAACTTCTTTAATTTAAGTGAAATAGGCCTTTGAATTATTTTTTAACCTTATATGTAAAAGAAATATTTAATTATGTAATTTGGGATTTCCATTTACAAGCTATACTTCAGGAATTTCCCATTTTCTTTGATCTTTAAAAATGTTGTACATTTATATTTTTCGTAAATTTTTTATGCTCAAAGGAAATAAATATTTTTGTCATTGTCATTGTTTTTTTTACCGGGCAATTTTTTCGAGGCCTTTTTTTTCAGTATCATTTATAAGTTTGTTTATACAGAGTCCTGTGTTGAATAACGATTAGTGTTGTTTGGTAAAAAAAGGAGGACGTGACTTGATGTCTGGTCACCATGAAATGTTTTATTAATAAATAACAGCATGCATTAACTTTACATCCATTTTAAACACATTTAACCTTTCTTCCTAATTTCGCTCTAAATAGAGAAATCTAAATTCCACATTGGAGTGCCAATACAGAAATCTGGTCTCCTGTAGAGTCGCGGGATGGTATCTGGAAATCGGAGTGGAGGCCTCCACACTCCCGCCGCGAACAGGCAATAATCATCGAGGAAATTAATCCTCCAGCAAATTAACGTTATTTGCATGTTTCTACAAGGTTTTATTACTGCATTATCAATTGTCTCCTGAAATGAGTGCCAATATTCAGAGCTATGTACATTAAAATATAGATGTGTTAAGAAAACTCCTTTAATAGCCTGGTTGTAAAATTTGGGGCGATCTCGGGGTTCGGTCTCGAATTAAAAACCTCTACAGACCACGGTCTAGAAGTGGTCTCCAAACAGCATAATTAGAGGGTAAACGAACCTGAAACCTCTAAGCAGACCGAAGTTAAACGTATGCCTCCAAAAGACAACATGGGACAACCATTTCAAAAAAAATGTTCTTTTATTCGCCTAATTGAAACTGTTTATAACACATGGCGAAAAAAATCTGAGCAGCATATACTGTAAATAAAACAAAATTTACAATTTATTTCACATAAAGAAAGATTTTATTTCCTCCTATGTTATTTGGCCTTTCCTTATGTTCCTAATCTTTAAAAACAGCTCTCCAAAGAATTTCTGATTCATAGCCAGTGGTCTAAAACTCAACATTGCTTCTTAAAACTAGCTCAAATATGCATAAAATGATAATACGCACTGTAATGTTAAGGCTAACAGGGTAAAAAAAAGGTGATATTTCAGATACCAAATGAACATGTCTAAAATGAAGCAGTTTATTGTCTTGGACATTTTGACACACTTTAAAAAAAAAATCGGTCGGAAAATGGGACAATGAAGGGCCAAAAAATTGAAAAGGGGGAAGGGGGAAAAGTGGCCTTTTGACGGTTAAAATAGGCCTATGTGAAAAGGGTCATAACCTTTTTCTGAAGTCATATCATGATGATATGGGTATCTATGTTTTTGAGGCCAAGGAACTAGTTAGTAGTGAAATACTTAAAAGTTTTAATTACAGTGGTCAAATAATCATTTTATATAGCAATGACCATTTGCCCCTGGATCTCCATGTTTCTGCACACACAGTGGCTACCAACAAATTAGTAGTAAATATTTTACAAATTCTACACAAAATTCTGCAAAAAAAGTTATTAAATCCTGGGAACGCAGTAAGTGAGTTGTCGTAATTGTACAGTATTTAGTAATCATCGCACATAAAAATATTTTTCTAATTATTTTATTGAATGGAAAGCAGGTTAGATAAGCAAATGCCCCTGGAATTAGTATTTTACAACAGTTGTTTATTTTTTTTTTTTCTTTAATTTTATAATTGAGGGCCATTTTTTATTTCTTGATTCAATTTTTGCTTATACAGTATTTAAATATTTGAAGATTTAAAAAAATATATATCATTTCTATTACCAAATTTTTCATTGGGGCCATTTTTACCTACCTCTCATCATATGGGGCCATTTTTTCCGGGGCCATTTTTTCCGGGGCCATTCTTACCGTACACCGTAAAAAAAAGGTGATATTTCAGATACCAAATGAACATGTCTAAAATGAAGCAGTTTATTGTCTTGGGACATTTTAAAACCCTTTTTAAAAAAATCGGTCGGAAAATGGGACAATCAAGGGCCAAGAAATTGAAAAGGGGGAAAGGGGAAAAGTGGCCTTTTGACGGTTAAAATAGGCCTATGTGAAAAGGGTCATAACCTTTTTATCTGAAGTCATATCATGATGATATGGGTATCTATGTTTTTGAGGCCAAGGAACTAGTTAGTGGTGAAAGAAATACTTTTAATTACATGGATCTCCATGTTTCTGCACACACAGTGGCTACCAACAAATTAGTAGTAAATATTTTACAAATTCTACACAAAATTCTGCAAAAAAGTTATTAAATCCTGGGAACGCAGCAAGTGAGTTGTCGTAATTGTACAGTATTTAGTAATCATCGCACATAAAAATATTTTTCTAATTATTTTATTGAATGGAAAGCAGGTTAGGTAAGCAAATGCCCCTGGAATTATTTTGACTGATAAACCTAATATGTGTTGCAACACGATGGTTACATACAGCATGAACATGGAGTCTCTTCCCGTCGGGAAGAGCTGTACTTTTTAATATTAGAATCTAAAATAAATTAAATAAGCCTTTGAACCCCCCACCCACCCCAGGACCAATTCCAAGAGACTTTGAGTGACGCCCGACATCGGACCTCTTCCCCGCCTGCCACATCCTGGCGCGACATCTTCAAGGAATCTTATCTGTTCTTATTTGAGAAGACTTAATTCAACTCCAGAACCAGATGAGAGCCAGCGCAGATTATATAGCTATAGGTTGCAGCGCCCCAACATAACCGCTTTGTCATCCGACTCACAGCCCGAGTTGCACATCCTAATACAGTACTTATTTCAATCAACATTCCCAACCCTTTTCAAAACTATTTCACAAGAACATTTTTTGATCTACATAAAAATATTAAGTCAAATTAAGGCACTAAAAATATCTGAAGTTTAATATTATTTCCGAACATTTAGAGTTGCCACACCCCCTAAATTTTTCATCTCAGTTCCATCTAAATCTTTTTTTTTTCGTTCAGCTCCAACCATAGTGTGGTTGAGGTGAGTGTAGACTCGCCTGGCATTTGCAGTTCCCACTTACTTTTTTCACAAAAATATTTGATGTAAATAAAATGTGTCAAATTAAGACACTTTCGTTTGAGAGTGATATTTCGAGTTGCCAACTCAATTCAAACCACTGACACCAAGTTGGGTGTGGATACTTCTGCAGGGGTGGTGCTAAAACTTGCCGACGGGGTTCAATATTCAAGAAGAGAGCAAAGTAGGTGTGGTTGGACCTTCAAAATCTTTCCAAAGTTCATTCAACAAAGCATGATTTCATGTTTTTTTATATTTGATACATAAATTTATGTTGTGTATTACCATACTTAATATATACTGTACATCTTCAAATCTGAAAAATATTTTTAAAGTCAATTAATTATTGATGCATATTTTGTATGTTAAAACAATGTTGTACTGTATTAAATAAAGTCAGAAGATATATTTTGGATATATTTTATTTATATTACACTATGAAGTATATTCAATAGCAAACAAGTTTTTATATAACTGCTTGGTGTTTTCATCCCATAATTTATGACATGGACGGATATATTATGAATGTGTATATTTACAAATTAAGATTTAAAAATTAAACCAATTGTATTTGGAGCTAAGTGAAATAATATAGCAACTCTTCTTCCTCCTTGTTTTGTTTTTCCTTTGAACGGTCCACCTTGCGCTTGGTTTGTGGTGGTTCTGATCGAAACACAAGCTTCCGTCCGGTCTACAACAAATCAAATAAATAAATATAAAAGAAATAAATGATACACAAACAAAAGAAATACAATGAAGTCAGTTCTTTGAAGTACAGCATATTGTAATTTGTTTATAAACTTAATATTTCTGACATAATAACTCACAGATTTCTTTGGGTCAGCTTGAGCTCTCTCCAATGCTCTTCGGACACGCTCTTCCTGATGGAGCCTCTGAGCTTCTAACTTTTCTTCCCTCAAGCGCAATCGCCTCTCCTTCTCTTTGGCCTATGAACAAAAATACAAGCAGATGAGTATAAGCACAAGAAGGAGCCCAAAAATTCCTTTCTTTCAGACGGATTTACATCTGTATATCAGGAACATAATAAATATTTACCTTTTCAGCAGCTTCTACTTTTTCTGAAGGCATAATCTCAATACTTTCAAACAGTTCTTCAAGTCGATTCTCAATGTTAGTAAGCATTTGCAGAGTGCTGAAAACAACAAAACACAAAGACCAAATTGAGATGATTGTTTCACAACAGTAGCCAAAATCAGACCTAGTGTTGACTACTTTAAAATAGATCTAGAATATTAATATTAAATGTTCTGTTTCTTTAGTTTATTAAAGGGTAAACTGTTTCAAGGAATTCCTTAATTTTCCATACATAATATTGAACTTGTAGTAACTTTCTTCTTTCTTCGGGTTCTTATCAACCTTGTTTTACAAGAATCATTTTTCCATTACCATTTGTTAACAAAAAAAAACAATTAGGCAAGTGTCTGCCCTCTTTCTGCAGGTACACATCGTAGTTCTAGGTGTAAAAACACTAGTTTAGAATTCATTGCAAAGCATGATACATACTGTACAAGATGTATTCACCTTTTGCATATGAACCGACAAAAAGATGAAGCAAACTGTGCACTAACGAAAAATTAGTGAATGGCTGATAGGAAAATAACATTGGGAGTTACAATGATTCAGTCATCTTATGAATTTGTAGGTAAAATCGCTATACTACATAGTATCATTGTACCTTATGTTAGCTTCATTGTCACCAATGGTGTTCCTGTAAACTTCCTCTACCTTCTTGTTCAAAGCATCTAACATAGCTTCCTGAAAAAGGTATATATATATTTTTTTTATATTAGGATATTTGTGAAAAGTATGTTACATACAACATGTTAATTTAAACATTCTATATAAACAGTACATATTGGAACAGAAAATTCTTTGAAACATTGCAATTAAGTAAATTTTAATCAATGAAATTAAGCAATATGATACTCAAAATGAGGCTTGCCATTCCAAAACCTGCACCAGTGACCAAAAAATAAAAATTGACTTTTTAATATATTCTTATTCTCCACATTGTAAGCTTTAAGATGATGGATCCAGGGCCGCCGAGAGCGACTGTGGACTCCAGGTAAGCTTTGCTGCATGGGTCCATTGGCTGGAGGTCTGTGGAAAACCGCCCCAGTGGGGCCCAAGGGCAGAGCCCGGTGGGGGTGAAGCAAAGTCCCCCCGAAGCTATGGCTTTTTAAAGGATTAGAGGACTAAATTTAATTGATTATAGAGTGCTTAATTTCATCAATAAAATCGGCCTATAAAAACATGAAAAGTCAAAGCTATCTTTCTTTTATTCAAATGTTTATTTATTTAAATTTGTTAAAAAAAATTTTTTTTTTACATAGCAGCCCAGGCCCCTATCTTCCCCGGCCCCTTGCCCCGTACGACCCAGCCTCTCGGCGCCACTGGATGGGTCATTTACTGGAATCTACTTACTATTGCCAAAGTTATGAGTAAAAGTATTACAGCTTCTCTGTATCAAAGTATACAATACTGCCACATTCTCACGCTAATTACTCAGTTTAACATCTAGCAAGAGTACACTGGTTTTGGGATAGCATGCCTCAAATAATAAATATCAAAATATGCAAAACATTACCATACCTGATCTTCTGACTTGAACTCTCCAAATGAAAACATCCTTTTATATAGGTAGAAAGTTAAAAAAAATGTTAAAATCACAAACTGAGATATAATAATAATAAAAATAATAATAATAATAATAATAATAATAATGATAATAATAATAATAATAAAAACTTGTAATGCACAATAATATTTTCTACTCCACATCAAGAAATCCTTTTATAAAAGCCTTTGTGAAGAGTACCTACTTAGTGGTGACTTTAAAATGGTTTGAACCAACAAACTTCTGCTATGATTTTGAGGAAAATTGAATTGTGTTATTAAAAAAGTATATAATGTACACATATATGTACTAGGTTAGGGCCTAGGTATATTAATAGTATTAATGCTTTTCATTGACACTTTAATTTGTATTTAACTAACATTACAGTATAAAGTATTATTTTTAGGTTTGCTATTATTCTGTTGTTTGGTGAATGCATAATAGCAACAAAAACAAATAAAAAGAATGAAAGCTATAGAAAACAATTTTGGAGTGGCTAAAAATAATTTTCCAATATGAAATACTTCATTATATTTTAGTTTCTGTAGGGCATTATTCATCAGAAGTCAAGGTGTCAAGTCTATCATCTAATCAAAATTTGACATCTAATCTTGACCTTAGATTCAATGTCAAATTATGAAAGAATTAATCATCATAAAATGCTAAAGGGAAACTTAATCAAGCCACCAAATCTTGTATGTGAAACACTGGAACATAATATTTAACAAGAGAACTGTAGGTATAAAAATAACTAGTAGAATGAAAATAAAAGGCTGTGAATTTGACTTACTTTGATTTATGTTCTAATTCCATTGCTTTTTCTTCTTCCCGGTTAATAGTCCCTTTCAGCATATCTATCTGGCCTTTCAGAATTTCTGTCTCTCGATCCCTACAACAAAGGAAAGTTACACAATCTTCAGAAAACTTTATGATTAGGTAAAAAAATATTGTAGTGTTGCACAGTGGTATTTGAAAACACTACTGATCAGTTAAAATATCTAGGCATACCAGACAAACACTATACAGTGGCATATCCCCCCCCCCCCTAAAAAAGCTTCCTAGTTAGACCTCCCTCCTATTGAAAATGTTTGAAGCAAAAGAATCATGCTCAAGGAGTCAAAAAATCACCTCATATACAGTATACAGTAACACACCGTACTTTGCAAGTTAATGCCCCCTCACTTAATGATTGAGTTCCCCCACCCCAACAGCCGCCTACTTCAAGACTCCTAGATACAACAATGACAGTATTTATACATACATCTTAGCATGTGTAGTTTGTATCGTTTGTCGTATTTCTTCTAACGATTCTTCGGTTTCTTGACTGTTTTGAATCAGTGACAAATTCTGCTCCTCAAGCTCCTGGAAAATGTCGAGCAACTGTTGAGGATCTTTGAAAAACAACTCAGGTTCCTAAACAAAAATGCAAAGAAGAGGAAGAAGTTATAAAAAAATAAAATACTGTAAAATGTTTGAATATCCAGTGGTGTCCAGTGGGGCACAGGGGCTTTGACTATCAAAAATTCCAAATTTTCAATTCTAAAATGGACTACAAAATGTTGGCCCAACACTTGGTATCCTGAGCTCTCCATTTGACAATTACAAAATAGTAGCGTTAAAAAAAAAATGGAGCCCACTCTGCATAGAAACCTTTCACACTCATAATTAAACCATGGATGTGCACCCACTGCAATCTGGTTAAAGAGAAACACTGGTGCAACTTGGAATAGAAGTGCGCTCACAGCAACTTGGTACTTAAAGTGTTTGCATGATCGATTGTGTGGAGAACAAATAAACATTACAATACAGACAAATCATTGAGGTATGAATTGGTACAACTCAATAACAGATTGCAGGGAGCACTGTCACATTGTTGTAAAATTAGCAGTTAGGTTTGTTCACACAAGAACTCTCTTCTCTTTCTAAACTCTTTATTATAGTGTAAGGACTTGCGAATATTAACCCCTCAAGATTATGTAAATTAGCTTGATTATTAACCCCTTAAGATTCTGAAAATTAGCTTGGTTATTATACCCTTTCCAAAATCTGAAAATTAGCTTGATTAATATAACCACTCAAGATTCTGTAAATTAGCTTAATTATTAACCCCTCCAGATTCTGTAAATTAACTTGATTATTAACCCCTCAACATTCTGTAAATTAGCTTGACTATTAACCCCTCAAGATTCTGTAAATTAGCTTGATTATTAACCTCTCAAGATTCTGTAAATTAGCTTGCTTATTAACCCTTCAATATTCTGTAAATTAGCTTGATTGTTAACCTTCAAGATTCTGTAAATTAGCTTGAATTTAAAATTACCTCATCTGTACTGTAATCAGAATCAGATTTCTGACTTTCAGTGTCAATCTGAACCTTAGTCACAGACCTTTGAAAATAAAGAAGAAACATAAAATCAGTAATGAGGAATACACTGTTAATAAATATTAGTCAATGAGCCCAGTGGTCTTTGACTTGGCCCTGTGAGGTACAAATATACCCTTTCCCATCTCAAGATTAAGCCTGTTGTAATCCATTATCTGGGCCAACAAATTTGTCTGTGGTCTATGTAAGCGCTTGCCTGTCCGCTAACCATCTGTGATAGTCTGAATATATTGTCATTAAAAAACACCTGTCATGCTAAGTGTAGACTGAGTTCCAGCCCCTAATTTTGTCGTAATCAGTGAAAACTATTAAAAATAAATCTATTTTGGCACCAATGGCGTTCCATATTACATATCTGCATGGCATTCCATAATATGCATTTTCTAATTCCCATCCAAATTCAAATAACATAACAAAACCAGATGCTGGTGGCGCTCTTCAAAATTATCTAACGCTACAAAGTCAATAAATTAGGGACTTGTGGCAAGTCTATGCTAAGTGTTGTTGCATCATGGTCGTAGGAAATCATGTTATTATTATATTTATCCTAATATATGGCTTAGTAAAAAGTTACCTCTTCCCTGCAGATCCTTTCTTCAATGAATTTCTTGAGGCTGATGATCTTATACTTCCTGTTTCTGATAGAAATTAAAGAAATTCATGTGTATAGATATTTAAAACATCGGTTTGATTTGAAATGCAACCGGTAAACAATAATTTTAAGACAAAATGTTAAATAAAAGTACATACTCCGATACATGGCAGATAAAGCTGCTTATCCCGGTTTCAGAGACAACCATAATAATACAATTTGCCATCTTTAACTTGCCTCAACTTGCCTGTAACTTCTGGGCCAGTAGAAAGCACTAAGTGCTTATTAAGCTTAGTTTCCATGCAATTGCTACACGATATCGTTGACAGCTTTTGGTGATGGTGATTTGTCGATTGAATCAGGGAGCCTAATAATTGCATCAGCGACAGTGTAGCGATTTTAAGGAAACTAGGCTTTATATGGCTCAATTGCAATAAAGCGCGGTATTAAACAAAAAAAATTTAATGGATGATTTCTCCATTCCTCATTAAGCCAAAACATAAAAGTGCTGAATAAGAAGTAGTATAATACCCCATTCAGACTAGCATCGCATTGCGATCGGTTGTAGCAATTGCGACACCCAATCGCAAAGTAAAATCGTGTGTAAAAGCTCACCAATAGTAGTCGATATGTAATCGATATCGCAATTGTTACCCATTGCGATTGGGTGCTACAATCATTATTACTCCTGATTACCACGGAATCTGATCACAACGAATCACAACGAATTCCACAGGCACTGTTTGGCTGAGGTCAGGCAACATTGGCCTAACCGGAGGCCTAGGCCCTAGAATGTAAAGTTTGTTTGTGTTGGTCTGAATGCGTTCGTTGATTGCGATCGGGAGTAATCAGTTTTGGATTACCACCGATTACATCGCAACCGATCGCAAGAGTGTAATCTGAATAGGGTATTAGTGAGAATGCCATATGCTTTTGTTTCAGACATACATGCCAGAATGCACAGAAATATTTCGGTATTACTACAAGGAATGCGTTACGTTTCCTTCTGTTCATTTCACACAGATGGAGCTACTGGGAATATTCTCGTAAGTCTGAAAGATCCCATAAGAACTCAACTTCTCTCTCTTACCTTTCTTTTTACCTGCTGATGATATAGACTCTCTGTCTGCATTCTTCTTTTTCCTTCTCTCTTGTCTTTGCTTTTTCCTTTCACTCAGCCATTCTTCTGGAGTAAGTGAGTCCAGGAATTTCTTATACAGCTGGTATTCTTTCAGTAGATCTTCATTTTTTGATATCTCACTACATACAAACATAGAGTTTTATTGTTATACATTTGTTTATATGAACTTATTCTAAGGTGATATAGCATGAAATTACTTCTCATTCAAATTTTACTGGCTAAACTTTAAATATGTCATCATTATGTACATCATAATTCTGTGATTAGTTAGTTATTATATTGAGTGTAGGCTCATTTAATGTTTTGAAGCTAAGAATGTCAAGACAATTATCTAATAAAAGATTAATAATCACAAAAGATACAATTGATATATTTGAGATTTTCCCGCATAGTATAATTTTTTTACTCTTTTTCTTTAATTATTCATATCTGAAAAACAAATCCAATCTTACAAACAAAAACACATCCAAAATAAAAGAAGAGGAAATAATTAAAAAAAAAACACCTTAAAAAAAGACTCTTGATTGGGGTAAATATTTCATTATGATCAGTGCAAGGTGTGATGCATTGACATAAAGAAATTCTCCTATTTCATATTTTATGTTGCCACTTGATAAGCTCTTATATAAAATGCACAAAAATCAAAAGTAAAGGAAATACTTCCATTTGTAACCAAGTTTCTAAACCAAGTACTGTTAACAGAATAAAGGGTCAAGTATTCCACTGCAACAAAAAGAATCATTGCATTATTATCAATATTGATTGCCCAAACGGTTTTTCAATTAGAATGTAATGTGAGTGAGAAATCAGCTACTAAGTTACTAGAGGGCGATGTTTATCTTACCTCCTGATCAGCATGATTTGTGCATTAATTTTCTTGATTTCATTAACTTTCTCCAGTTTAGCCTTGGTTTCTGCTTCAGCTCTAGAAGAAAAAACAGTCTTTGCATAAACCTTGATGAAATTATGATATGGTACTTTCTACACTTGAATAAATTTATAAAATGAGGAGTTTATATAGTATAAGTCATATTATTTTTTTCATATTTGTTAATATGATTTATATGTCTTTTAATTAAATGTTTTTGAAATTTAACAAATAATCTAAAATAACCTAAAGAAAATTATAGCAAATATATCATTAATGAATGAATGTATGAATGAATGAATAAATGAATATAAATGAATGAATAAAAAAACACAAATGACAATAACAATGTTCTGATCATAGGCCTATAAACAGTGCTTCCAACAGATTATTAAAAACACTTTGCACTTTAACACATAGGCACATAGATACATGAACAGTGCACCCCCTCTAATTACAAGACCCCTCTAATTCAACCACTTTTCTAAGAACCAAATAACAATCAATAATCTTTTAACAAAAAGCTAATCCTAAGTGGAGACCACCCAAAATTTTCAGGTAACAAAGTGGTCTCGAATTGGAGAGCGAACTGTATAAAATTTGAGCTTACACTTTGATGGCCTCAACAGAATTCTTGTCATTTTCCTTCAGGAATTCATCAAACATAGCGGCATCCTCTTCCAGGTACTGTTCTGCCAATTCCAGTTTCCGTTCCTCAGCTTGTGCAATTTCTTCCAGCTTTCTCATTTCGTCCCGTTTAACCCCGAGTGAGTACTGAACTAGAAACATCTCCCGCTTTTTAGCAATGTAATCTGTAAGACTTTCTTTCTCAACATGGCGATCTAAAAAAGAAAATTATGATGAGAATCTGGCAACAGATGACTTCATTGCAAAAGAATACAAGGAAAAAGGTATAATGGTTTAGTCATAAACAACAAAATAATTGAACAATTATGATAGGATATTACTTTATAGTCATTTACACAATATGAAATTTCGATGGATGTGCAAGATTATATGCTACTATGCTACTGATGCATTGGGGTCCAGCAACCCACTGTTAGAAAGAGTGCTAACCTGCACATAACACCAGCTAGGTATATACTGTATATATTAGATCCCAGAACCAAGGAAAAACAGATTCAGTTGACTGTACACTGTTGATCATCAAAAAACTTCCACCCTAAGAAAGTCCCCCACCCATCCCTATGAGAATCCACCATCAAATAAACCACAAAGATTTACAAAAAGATACAATTCTGTGAGGGGAAAAAAGAATGAAAATTGAATTGATGCATCACAGGGGTGACAGAAGGCAGAGGTGTTCTGCCTATACTGCTTAATTTAGAATTTAGGCACCAGCCAGGTGAATAAAATACTTGAAAAGTAACACTTGAAATTGAGCTAACCTCGAGTGACAGCTAGTGTGTAACTGGGATCATCTTTGACTGCCACTGCTTTGTCATCACCATCGGCGTTATCATCCTCGCTCAGATCCTCTTCTATATCTGCTACCGGATTCCTCATTGAAGATGTCTTCGCATTAATACGCGAGGCATATGTGGTCTTCTCATGCACCTTCAACCCTCTTTGATGGATCCTCTCCTACAAATTATGCAATATTCAAAAGCTGTAAATATTTGTGACCTTTCAACTATTAATGTGGTTGGCACAACATTATTGGTTTGGGTTTCCTTTAGGATCAGGGGTTTGAATAATAAAATTGGTGTACTGTATGTATGTTTGTTATAAATAAATGAATAGTATTTCAGTTTGATACTTACTGCTTTTTTTCTTTGCCTTTCCTTGTCCCTGAGCATAAAGATGTCATTTTCATGGGGCATCGTAAAAGGGTTGTGATCAGGTGGCAATTCTTCATGTCCTTTAATTAAAATGGTAAGTATATTAACAAATTATATAAAAATAATTTTTTCCAAGATCAGCAGAAAAACTCTGTGTCAATGGGCGTAGGTACACCCCAATGCGTGCCGCACTGTCCGCATAGTAATTTCAATCTCTTGCATTTCCTCGAGTGGATATACAACTGGACCCCTTTTCTCGTTGCGGATGGAAATTACCTCACTGAGGGTGGTGGTCAAGAGTGGACTGGTCCACATATCTAATTATCAGACCAGTAGACACAAATAACATATAAAAGTTACTTGATTGAGTTTGATTGATTGACACTATTAGGAACGTAAAGTAAAATATATTTATGTTTTGACGAAATATGTATCAAATATATTTAGATGGCAAGCAAGCAGATAATTATGTTTTCAATTACAATTTATTAAATATTATTACAAAATTTAAATTTTAGGAGACGCTATCACCTTTAAATTCAAATAAAACTATAAATTTAAAACCAATACTGTGATACGTACTGATAATGATATTATTATTTTCCTCACTATATATTACTATGCATATCGTCAATGTTGCATTTCTTTTAAACTACCTTTAAAACTTGTTAAGGGAATTTGACGCATGAACTTGACCAGTACAATACTCAAAGTGACCTGTGATTTACTGTGTACTTTGAGATGTTTTTAAGACTTTAGGCGAATTAGAAAGAAGCATTTTTGGATAGAAACATGTTCAAAGCTTGAATGTGATTGTATATAACTTGTAATATTGAATATATAATAGTGAACATTAGTAAAAAAGATGTCTCAGTGAAATTTGTTTGATTGTGAGGCCATAAATGAGGAGCAATAGATATGAACACTACAGAGTACAATGTAGTCAGTGTGGAGGTAAAAATAATTAAATAAAAAATAATGTGTTTAGAATTTGATTTTATATTTTATTTATTCGAATATAACAGTAACAGAAAACACCTTAATAAAGTACCTATTTCTAATCTTACTTACGAACAAGTGCTGAACTTGTTTCAGATTTTACAGCTTGTGGAAAGGTGACACGACCAGATTGGTGAGAAGTGGTTCCAGCACCTGAAATAAATATTAATTTAATGTTCAATTTCTAAAATAAATTACATATTTATTTACATTAATTTTTATATTCTTGACATCATAATATTTTACATTAGATATCATTATTAATTTATTAATCCATAATGGATCATTATTATATACTACCTATGTAGTACTAGGTCTAGGAAGCTGCAGCCTACGTTTATTCCTTGCATACTTACGTGACTTTTTATCTGCTGAAGCAAATGAATGTGGTGTTCCAGTCTCTGCTCTGGATACTACCCCAGACATTGTGTTTGCAAATCAGTTAAAAACCTGGAAGATAAAGTATAATAGAAAAACAAATTAACGCCTATGGCCTAGTACTAAAGATGCAATAATTGCGGCCATTGGCACGTTATACCAACCCATTATTACTACAGTTTGTGTGGTTCTGAGGATGGATTCAGACTCTGTGAGTGCCATTTCCGGTCACCCAGGTCCTTATTTTTTTTTTTTTTATCTCATTTTCGGAAACTCTCCACTGGGCTTGGGATTGGTCCTCGCCAAAAAGCTATCCTTATCTCACTCAGCTTCCGTCAGACAGCTTAGGCCTAGGCCCCAAGAAAATATACGCTGTGGCTATTTTTATGAGTCATGAAGATAGCACACAATGCTATTCTTACGACGATCGCTAGCGCATGCTCGATAGTATCCTTCATCGCTGGGGAAAATAAACAAGTCTTGAGCATACCGTGACGCTAATTCTAGCCTAGGCCCGAGTCTAGGCCTATCTCTAGGCCCAGAGAAAGGCCACACAGGCTTGGTACTGGTAGATGCCAGCCTCTGCAGTGGGGTAGCTCGGAGTGAACTACCTACATGTATGCATCTAGGAATAGCGTACATATTGACTGTAGGCCTTTTGTAGTAGTAGGCCTAGGCTAGCTGGTATCCGATCATTTCGGTCGCCCCCTCATTTCGGTCGCGCTATTTTGGTTATGCATTTCGGTCCCGGTGTATGGAGTGCCGAAGGCGCGACCGCGAATGTATAATAAGATATCCAAAGCAGTATAGGCCTAGGCGAAATGATCTGTTATTCGGCTAGCTAGGCCTAGTAATAGTACGCTAGGCCTAACTAGGCCTAGAGAGCCAAATAATTATAATAATAATAATAGTAATAGGCCTATTACTAATATTAGTTTTATACTGTAGGACCTAGCAAGCATAATTATATTACTCAGTAGTGAATCCAAAAAATTCCAATAGAGGGAGGCCTAAACTAGCTAGCTCGGCTTCTCTTTAGGCTAGGCCTACCACCACTCTCTAGCAATGCACTGCAGCTGCCGTAGCAGCAGCCATGTAGCCCTCCTCCTCGACCTCTGTCACCCCCGTCCGTGCGCTGATTTGATGCACAAAACCTTTGTATGTTTCAGGTCTAGGCCTAGGTTACATCAAGTATTGGAACAGTTAATAAGATACAAATAATGAGATAATATAAACACAATAAATATTGTTTTCTCGCTTGCCTTAACTTGAACAAAATTTTAAAAAAGAAACAAAGTTTATGAAGCCCGGACGACGGTAGTTACTGTTGCTTGGAAACCTTACAAAACGCCATCAGCGATAATGTTTCGCTTGAGTGGATCTGGATGATGAATATTCATTTTCTATATGACCTCTTGACATGGTTTTATATCATGTGATGTGACTGAAATTATTAAAAGGCTAGCAAGAAGGCCAGGCTGAGAGGAGGAGCTGTGTGTGATAATATCTCTAAAAATGGAAAGAAGTATATTTGCTATTTTAGTTTGTCATTTAGCTACACTAGTCTTTGGAAAACACGTTCCAGTGATCGGTTGGGCAAATACTCGGTTGGTATCGCTTATAAAATGATTCAATACTATCACTTGTCAAGTTTCTGTAGCCTGGCCTAGGCGTAGGCCTAAATATGCACCTAACCTAGGCGGGCGGGCTCCTTCCTACCGAGTACCATGGAGGAATTAGGCCTAGCCTAGTTAAACTAATTCCTCCATGTTCCTACTAACTAGTCGCCTAGGATTAGTCCTGGAAAGAGCTCTCTCCTACAGTAGGCTAGCCAAGAGAATTCTTTTAGATAGGACCCATCACAACTGTTACACTCGCTGCTGCTACTTTTTAGTTTTACAGTTTACATTATTGTACACCTACTAGTACTACTAATAATATAAGGGAACTAGAACAGATTATTAGATTATCACTCTTTTTAAAACAACAAGAGCAACCGCTCACCGGTCCACGCATTCCTCCACGCTTAAATACAGTACAGGCACAAGTTATTATTGGGTTTTTTGGAAGAATTTTTAAAGAATTATGTTTATTTGTACAAAAAAAAATATTATTTAGAATGTTCCTTTGTACAAAATTGAAATATCTTAAAATTGGAAAAAAAATAAATTGAATACCAAGACACCAATGCAGTAGCCAGGATTTTCAAACTGTGTAGAAAATATCAGGGTGGACCCACTTTATGTTTAAAAGAAAATAATGTGGACCAATTTTCTTAAAAGTTGACCCATTTTACTCAAAAATATGAATAACCTGGAAACATTTTCTTAAAAATTGACCCATTTTACACAAAATATGAGAAATCTGGACCTATTTTTTAAATGTGGACCCATTCTTTGTGGACCCAATAGAAAAATTGTTCGGGCTAGGGCATTGCAAGACGCGATTCAAACTAACAACCTTAAGTTCTTAGAACACATCCGTAAAAGACCGCGCCATCCATGCGACGTGCCCTATTAGTGGTAATGGCAGTAATGTACAGTCCTTGCTGAAACCCCTGTTTTGTTTTGTAGGTGTAAGGGGGGGGGGGTACCCTGGGATCCAACTTAAAAAAGGGTGATGAACATTTGTTGGAAATCACCTGTAGTTTATGTGTACAAAATTTCCTGCATGTCCGTTCAAAACTGGTGACGCTGGACACCTTTAAAATTTTGGTAGAACAAGAACAGTAGTGAGGCTGTGGGGTGATGGTGATGAGGGTGGGCAGTTTTTTTTTTCTTATCAGACCAATAGAATATTGCTTTTTTTAATTGACGAGGGAGGGACTGTGTTTATTTGGCAAGAATATTGTAAATATTATATAAAAACTATATTTCCAGTCACAAAATTGTATTGTTTTTTTTAAACTGTTGAATTATTAAAATGATGCAGCAAAAATTTGTTTTTATTCCCGCATCAATAATTTCCCACATTTTTTGACGTGGGCAGGAGTGATATAATCTAACATTTTTTCTATGTGCAGTAATAGGGCCAGTCCAGGATAGCCAAAGTTTTATCAAAATAATGTTTTTTGCAGCCAGCAGTAGTGTTTCTTTTGGGTAAATCACAACAATTGTGCATGTCTAAAAATCCAGCCTACTACTACTCTTGTGTTGTACTCAAGAGACACACCCTTTTTATTAATTATTATCTCTTTTTGAACGACTGTTGGAATGGTACCATAATAATAATTGTAACGATTCATTGATTGATTGAGTGCATGATTGTTGTAAAATGAAAAATAATGTATTAATTCATTTTTAACGTTGCATTCAATCGTCAATAATTATTGAAAAAAAACAAACTTTTATGTTATAAACAGCAATGTGAACTGTTTTGTTTTAAATACTTTTATTTGCTGAAAACAGCTGTGTTTACTAATAACATAAAGTAATACTGGTAGTATCGTTAATAATTAATCAGAATACATTTTTTTTTTCATTCTTGGTAGTAATCTAAATATCTCAAAAAGCTATAACAAACACAGATGTGTTTTACTATTCCTATTTTAATGTCTGCATGGCAGTGACCTAGGCCCTATGAGAGAAGGCGTTTTCTGTGCATTAAAAAAACATCTAGGCCTAATTTATTAACATTTAATACATAAATGGATAATCTTATTTTCATGCAAGCCTCATCCTTTGTTTATTGAAATTATTTTAATAAAATAGTTCTTTATTTTTCATTAACAGCATTTAATTATTGATCACATTGTTTTACATTGAAATAAACTTAATTACTGTACAGAGTATCAATATATTGCTGAAAATTAAAAAAAATAACTTAAAAAATATGTTAATCTATTTAGGGCACTGGCAAATACTCCAACAATTCCTGCTGGTCACTTTGTAAACACAGTATCACTTCAAAAAGACTACTTGGATAGGATAATCAGTGCAGGACCCAACAACATATGTGTGTTTATTATTGACAAGGTGAGCTTCTTTTTCAATGACAATGTGATGTGTAAGATAGTATAATAATACATACTCCATTGTGTTGGGATGTGTCTACAGTATATAAAGTATTAATTTAATGTTCTCTTTTTTTTTTCATGTATGTTAAGTGCATGGGGTCTCCACAATATGCGCAAAATGTCGGCCATTATTACTACAGTATTATATATGGGATGGGTTTGATAGGGAATTTTATACACACAGTTGTTTGTCTATTTTATGAATATGTTTATGAGGATTTTTGATAATCCTCCACTTTAGCACTGCATATACATATATATATAATAAAGTATTAATTTAATGGTCTCTTTTTTTTCATGTACTGTATGTTAAGCGCATAGAGATCTCCACAATATGCGCTCAATAAGTCGGCCATTGTTACTATTATATATGGGCTAGGTTTGATAGGGTATTTTTATACACACAGTTGTATGCCTGTTTTATGAATATGTGTATGAGGATTTTTCATAATCCTCCACTCTAGCACTGCATCAACAAAGACTTAAATACACACTTTTGTTGTCTCTACAGCTTAGCATTGACGATATTACTAAGTACAGCGACGCATACAACCAGGATAGTACAGGCAGTGCCCTCACCAATCTAAGGGTGAGTATGGTAAAATAATAGAAAACAAAACAACTTAAAAAAACATTACACAAATCAGAAGTAGTGATGTCTATATGTGGATGAACCAATATATATGCTAATTTCCTTTTAGTAACTTACCTAAAAAAAATGGAATTGTCTGACACTGGCATATATATAATGCTACCATGTTATGTAATAAGATTCAATTTGCCTTGAGATCACCATAAATATTATAAGTAATCAATAATATTATGGGTAAAGTTGATCGTTCTTTCATTTTGAAAAATATAAACTTTATAATAATATTTATTTTATTATCCACAGGCTGCTTTGGAATCATCAAAATCCTGACACTGTCTCTTATACACATCTAGATGTGTATAAGAGACAGCCACTTTAGCACTGCATATACATATATATATAATAAAGTATTAATTTAATGGTCTCTTTTTTTTCATGTACTGTATGTTAAGCGCATAGAGATCTCCACAATATGCGCTCAATAAGTCGGCCATTGTTACTATTATATATGGGCTAGGTTTGATAGGGTATTTTTATACACACAGTTGTATGCCTGTTTTATGAATATGTGTATGAGGATTTTTTCATAATCCTCCACTCTAGCACTGCATCAACAAAGACTTAAATACATACACTTTTGTTGTCTCTACAGCTTAGCATTGACGATATTACTAAGTACAGCGACGCATACAACCAGGATAGTACAGGCAGTGCCCTCACCAATCTAAGGGTGAGTATGGTAAAATAATAGAAAACAGAACAACTTAAAAAAACATTACACAAATCAGAAGTAGTGATGTCTATATGTGGATGAACCAATATATATGCTAATTTCCTTTTAGTAACTTACCTAAAAAAAATGGAATTGTCTGACACTGGCATATATATAATGCTACCATGTTATGTGATAGGCTTCAATGTGCCTTGAGATCACCATCAATATTATTATAAGTAATCAATAATATTATGGGTAAAGTTGATCGTTCTTTCAATTTGCAAAATATAAACTTTATAATAATATTTTTTTTATTATCCACAGGCTGCTTTGGAATCATCAAAATCATCCCTTATTCTACCATCAGCTGATTCATCCGACCTAAGTGCTTACCTGAGTTCAAAGGTTAATGGTCATGTGATTGAAACATCAGAGCCATCCATCAGTGAACAACCACTGGACAATGGCAAGACAAATGTTATCATTGTCCAGCTGACATTACCTAGCAGGTATATAATAATTGGTCATATGACATTAATTTATGGGAATAATTAGTGAAGTATTTTCTCTTTGTTTTATGTTTCTTCATCTAAAATGGCCACAAGCATAATAAAAATTACAATGAGTGAACAGCACAACTGGGAATGAATAAATGATGTGACTATAAACATCTGTAAACAGATAACTGTGAGAAATTAAGAATAATAAGTGAAGTATTTTCTCTTTGTTTTATGTTCATCTAAAATGGCCACAAACATAATAACAATTACAATGAGTGAACTGCATAACTGGGAATGAATATATGAATATGTGACTGTAAACATTTGTAAACAGATAACTCTGTGAGAATTTATTTAATAGAATTTTAACTACTTAGTTTCTGGCAGTAATTAATAATGATGATAGTGTCAAAGACAATTATCAACAAAAATATTACAGTTACAAAATAAGAATAAAGCCACAGGATGAATATAATTGTTAGATAATAACATAAAAATAATGTGCAATGCCATTGCTCTATTGCAACAGTGATATAATATTAATAACCATTTTTTATTCTTCAGCAATGATCGTGAGAGCGAGATACGCTACGCAGATAGAATGATGGCAGCAATTACCTCGCAACTGGAGTCCATGTCTGCCCCGTACACAGCACTCCTAACTGCTCAGCAATCCACATTCAAGGTACAGATAGATAATGCATTTCACATTATTGCGCTGGTCATTGCGGCCGTCCCAAGGCAAAACAACGTAACTGACATTTTTGCCGATTTTGAGATATCATTTGGGAGTATATTAAACACTTCTGAATTACCTGTGAAAATTTCAGGTCTCAACAATGAGACGTTTCGGAGATAGCACCACCTATCTTTAAGCGCAAAACTTAAAACCTAGTGGTTTTCCGTGGTAAAATAACGTAACTACAAGATTACGGGGCAAAACAACATATCTACAATGAAGAAAAGTTGTTTTGCCTCGGAATGGTATTCAAACATTGTTTTGAGCTAATGGAGTTTGGCAAGGCGAAATCAACTGGTTATTGGTGTTTTCATAACAGCGACGTATGCACAAGCTAGATAATGCATATGATTACCCCAAACGTGATAAATTCGAAAAATATGTCGCACTTGCAACAATACCGATCCTGACATGTTTCCGAGGCAAAACAACGTATCTGTGAATATCGCTAATAACTTTGCAATAAACAAACATTTGTAATTAAAATTTTACATATAATCACAATGTCTATAGATATACAATCCTGCAAAATTTCAAAAGGGTACGACAATTGCGAAAATTTTAAGTTACGTTGTAAACAGCTGATTGAATTTAACACATACTCCACTCCTTGAGGAAATATTTGGCATTGTAACACACTTAAAATTTTTTTAAAAAATAATTCTTTATTTGTCCTCATTAAAATTCAGAAACTTGGGCTGGGGTGCCGTGGCAACCGCAGTCCAGCACCTCCTGACATGTTAACAATATGTAATGCATATACAAACATAGTCCTTAGCCCGCCTAACTCTCAATATGAGGGTTATTCAAAGAGACAAGTGATCAGAAAATTACAGCTCTGGCTGGGTTTGAACTGGAGTTTACAGCACAAGAAGCAGGAACAATAATGATAGTAATGAAAACTTGTAAAGCGCCGGTATCCGTTTTAAGAAAACGCTCATGGCGCCCCCTCCACAAGAAGTAAAAAATATGACCAACCGCATACTTCTTGATGGAGCAAGATAATTTTTAATGAATGACTTGGCTTAGATCCTGATACACCAGCACCACGCATAGAGAGGGATAAGTGAATCCCATGGAACAGGCAATACACCAATAGTGAAGCCTATAAATACAGTACATGGATCAGAAGACCAAAACAAGGGAAATAATAAAACAATTCTGATTGGACATATTTCTCTCAATGTTCCAAGATATCTAGCTTGAAATATAATGACGAGTAGACACTTTAGTGTTTAATTGATGTTGGCGCACCGGTTGTGGCTTAGACTCCCAACCTTGAGGTCGGGGGTTCGAAACTCTGGCTGTGCAAATCGCTTGTGTCCTTGGGCAAGGCACTTTATCTACGGTTGCCTCTCTCCACCCAGGAGTACAAGTGGGTACCTGGTAGGTTCCAACACAACCTGCGCTGATTACTAGTTGCATTTTATGGAATGATAATATAATTTCTTTTACTAATTTAATTTGGTGTTTCAATGTGTTCCATATGTGTTTGATCCAATGACCGGGGTTGTAATGTGAAGCGCTTAGAGGCCTTGTAAAGGCATGAAGCGCTATATAAGAACGACATATTATATTATTTATTATGTTAAAAGTTCTTTTTTTTTTTTTTTTTATAAATTGAAAAGTGACTTTAATTTTTTTTTTTTTAGGAACAACTACACGTTGATAATATCCAAATGTCTATAAATACTGGAAGACAAATATTAGAAAGCGAAGATGAGGAGAGTGGTGATGATTTTGTGTTTGCAAATTATACGCACGTTGATTGCCAAGTGTTCTTCTTCAGTAAGAACGTCACGCTTCGAATGAAGGATGAGTCGACTGTTGCACTGCCTGTGAAGAAGTGGGATACAATTGGATCTTCCTGTTCTGGAAACACTGTCAAGTAAGTTAATAGGGACCTTTTCAATTGCATGAAGACGGTAGGACGTAGAACGTAATGACGTCACTAAAAGTCATCCGCGCGTGGATTCTAGGACGCAATTTGGCCAAATCTACGTATTCAGAGAACATAGGACACCAGGTAGGGTGGTCACGCATGAGTGATTCCGTTCTATCGTCGCGTCGTCGCACAAATCAAAGGCTCCCTAGTAATGATAATGCAACATTTATACAGTACATATTATTGCAATAAATTTGCAATTAGTTCTACATTGATATTTTTGTAATTTAATATTTAGTTACACAATTCATTAGCATATAACTGCAATGGCCTGGTTTTTTTATATGTGATTTTTACTCAATGCCCAAATACATAAACTGTTTCTATGCTTTTTACATTAGTACGCTGATCACTAGACCAAACACCTATGGAACACGTTTTCAGTTCCTTGGGAAGAACCTTTTCTTAAGCAGCTAGAATCAGCACTTCGAAGTAGATCTTACCAAGTACCCACTTATATTCCTGGGTGGAGAAAAAAAATATAGATAAAGTGTCTTGCTAAATGACACAAGCAAAATTGCACAGCGAGTGTTTAAACAACCCTGACTTCAAGATTAAGAGTCCCAGCCCCAATCGCTACGAAGAGCTTGTATTCGATACCTGTACTAAAACACTAGGTTCCTTATGCAAGATAACATTCTGTTTGGCTTGGCAGTCTTCAATTTACCTCTCTGAACTCCCTTTATTTTATACAGTATTATCTTTTATTTCAGCCTAGTGATGTCCCCGAGTAATATTACCAACAACAGCTTAATATCAAGCTTTAGGTTTGAGTAAGTATACACGATTACCTTTGACATTTTTTATTTTACATCAACTTTCATAACTTACATTCTTTCTGCAATCTCTTAAAAAGTTGGCAAGGGGTAAGGCAGGGGCACTGTTGCTACAGCTGTAACACGGGCGCTGGTTTGAGGCCCTCCTTTGTCCAGGTTTTTGGTTGCCATAAGGACTCCACTGCTCTGTTTTAGTTGAATGAAGCTACTTAAAGAAGTACAGACCATGCCTATGCATAAATTCTTCACAATGATGCTGTGGGTTATTGGTTATCCACTTAACTTTATGTGATGAATAGATTCTTTAACTATATACAATTTTGTTTTTGTTCACAGCATTACTATTACTGTAGACAGTCTGGATTTCTGGACTGCAAGTCCTGCTAAGATTTCCATCAAATTTAACAATGAAAGCGAGGACATCTCCCAGTATATAGATATGTCATTTGTTATAACTCCGATAATATTCTCTTACCACTGTGTCGTCTCAGAAGCCAAGGCGACGAACTTTACAGATGATGACGACCTTCAAATAAAATCAGTGACATTTAACGATTTACAGGTATTTACAATGTTTTTTTTTTAAATACCATTTAATATAGATATAAATCATCAGTCATTACTATTGCATAATTTTTGTTTAGTTCATAACTTTTATTTATGACTGTCTGGCACTGGAAAAACCCGCCGTCTGTTGCACAAACATCCAAAACATTCGAGAATCAGAATTTAGAACATTTTCAGGGTTTTTGCATTTTATAAAAGAACATATATTGAAGAACATTTCTGCAAAATATCAATCACTAAACCTAACTGAAAGGTATATTAAAATTTTGTAATCTTTGGAAGCTGTTTCCTCAAAACCTACATGGCTGATATTCAATGAATTAAATATTCATAACTTCACTAATACTCAACCAATTCATGCAGAATCTAAAAATACCAAAAACTCAATTTTGGCTGGTTTTGCCAGAGCCAGTAACAAAATCTGAAAGTTAAAATGTTTTTTAAATTTTTTATATTAATAAATTATATTTACATTAACCTACCGTAAAACCTCGAATTAAAGCCCAGTGGGCTTAATCTTGAGATGAAGCTCATTTCCAATTGAAGCCCCTTCTTTAGTTTGCAAAATTAGCCTCGAAAAGAAGCCCATGGGTTTCTTTCCAAAATAGCATAGGCTTCTTTTCGAGATAGTACCATACATACACTGTGCATGAATTTCAGAAAACAAAATAAATTAAAACCAAGCTTGGTGTATACATTAGTTTAGGTGATTTAATGCCAGTTAAATTCTTTCCATAATACAAATTAATGTTACATTGACCTTATTTATTGTTTACTTGTACAAATTTTCAAAATTTACAGCATTCATTTTAAAGAGAATCCTCCCACCCCTCTCTTTACTTTGCAAAATCGAAAAGAAGCCCATCTCGAAAAGTAGCCCATCTAGAAAGGAAGCCCATCCAAAGTTCGCAAAAAAAAAAGAAGAAGCCTAGGACTTCAATTCGAGGTTTTACGATATTAAGCTCAATGATAAGTTCAACATTAGACTGTCTGATTTATTACTAAAGTATTGTTCTGTTTTTTATCGTTTCAGCTTCAACCATTCGATATTAAGGATGACAAATTTTCGTTTCCTAATGACTGCATTGGCTTTTTTACCGAAGGCATCTGGATGGGACTGGTGACAGCACTTATAATCCTTATCATACTGGCGTTCGGTTTCGGAATGCTGGCTAATCTCTCCGTCATGGATAAGTTTGATGATCCTAAAGGAAAAACTATAACCATTCCTCAGACTGCTGAATAAATCTTCTAAATCTTCTGTTAAAATTTTAAGAATTAAAAATCTATAGTTAGATTGTGCATACAGTACTTTAATTTATGATAAATAATGTCAGATGAGAATAAATTTAAATTATGCGATGTGTTCTAACAAAATCCAGGCAAATTAGCATAACGAAAAATTCTTTTTTTTAATAAGCTATACTATAAAGAGCTTTAGAATGGTTTATATTAATATTATTAGTTATTTAGCTTTAAGTGATCATTCTGAGTTGTCCTAAAAAAATGAGTCTTGTTGTATAAAAAATAAAAAATGAGTTGTATATTGTTCTTCGAATCAGATTCCTAGTTGAGTACTGCCAATGTAGAATGCTTCAAAAAACGCCTTTAATTAACATAACTCAGAACATAAATCAGAACATTTGCTATCATGAGATATACATATTAACCTTATCAGAAACATTGGAACCCAATTTTTGATAAAATATTACTTCAGATATATTTTCTTGAATCAATCAAATTGACCTGGCATACAACAAGACTCATTTTGTCACGACAACCTCACAATTAATATTGAGATTTCAGCTATAGCACAACTCAGAAACCTTAGTGTATACTTGACAGAATGAAGAGCTACTGTTGTTACAAACTTGTATTAGCATCCAATGTCTAATCATAAAGCAAAGTTTAATAATAGAAGAAAACTAAAAATAATAGATGAACAAAATTCATGAGAAAGCTAGAGCAGTCAATCCATAGAATGCATACCTCTGCCCTGTGCCTGAATACAGTACCAACAATATGCAGGTCGTGTATGATGGGTGACACTGCATACAGCAACAGGCAAAATAACGGAATAGCCGTCGTATTCAGACACATGGTTTTCTCGAGTGCTGACTGATTCTATTATTAGGGCTAACTTTTGATTTGTTCGACAGCGCGACACTAGAACGGAATCACTCATGCGTGACCAACGTTCTCGCATGTGCAGATGACTTTTAGTGACGTCATTACGTCCTACCGTCATCGTGCAATCGAAAGCTCCGTATTATCTTTTATGCTAGAGGGTATTAAATCGAATGTGACCTTGATATTTTCTTTTGAAAATTGAAAGGGGTCTTCGATTATTACGTACCATTCCAATAAATTTCATGATGATCCATTTATTAGTTTTTGCGTAATTAACAGACAGACACCAGTGAATACATAACCTCCTTGGCGAATGTAACAATATTTTTAGGCCTGTCAACATGTTTTGAAATAGAATTTAAAACATCTACTCAGCATCATACAAAAAATGTGATGTGACTAAAGACTGTATTTTGTAGGATAGAAAAATCTTCATAGATGTTAAATGGGGAAATTATGGTCTATATAACCCTGTGGTATTTTGTTTAAACAGTTTGTGACTTGGTTGAGTGAAATGTATCGGTTAAAACGAGTTTTCATATGGTTTTTTTTTTTTCAGGCTTGCGCAACTCAAGACTCCTCTTTTCGGGACCGAGCCTTCTTTCATTGCATGTTATTATTCTCTTTTTTTTTTTATCATGATATTGTATACTGTTTTTGTAACTCATGCCAATGAAAGAAAATAAATATTAAGTATGAAAATGAATGAAAATGAACAGTAAGCCTACTGTATGTCTCCAGACTGAAATATGATTTTTTTCTTATTATTAAAATACGTTTAAAGCACTTGTTCTGAGTGTACTTTACTAGTCATCTTACTCACTACTTGCCCAGTCATTGCCTTCGATCTTCTCAAAATCTTCTCGCTGTTCCAAAATTTCACACAACATATTGCAAACGAACATTTGCATCTGCTGCCTTGTATTTGTTTTAGAACGAACTACCTTCTTACATTAGGTCAGGTACCTCTATTATTACATTTAAATCTTAACTTTAAAACTCATCTCTTTATTAACAGCTTGCCTTCTTAACATACACTGCGCCTTTGATCATTATTCTTGGAATTGGCGCATTACAAGTTTTTATTACAGTATTAGGCCTATTATTATTATTATTATTATTATTAAATAAATCCTAATAACCAAAGAAACTGAAGCCCTGTCCAGACTATCAACTGTTATTTGACAAAACATGTGACATGCCTAAATATGGTCATGATGACATCACTTCATGCCAAAATTTAACTAGTCGTTTTTTTTTGTTTTTTTTTTGTTGACTCTTACATTATGGTACCCAAGGATAATGAAAATACTGATTATGTTCGAATTACCCTTGTTAATCATTTACAATAGTGGATTTGTTCTGTAAAATGACATGTGTTCATTTTTATTTGACAGGCATTCAAAGTACAATGTAGTTTTTTGGACAGATGAGCAATGGCTGATAGTACGTTGTCCAATAATGACCCCTTTAAACTGAGATGTAGCATTGTCAACAAACGCTAGTTTCTGCAGTACACTCATGCTCCTATCAGGAGCATGTTTTTTCCAAGTCGTTTTCCTAATGATTCTTACATTATGGTATCTATGCATCATGAAAATAGCGTCATTTTCTTAGAGCGTTTCAGCTAATTTTAATTTTAACAGATTCGGACTCGAGTCATCGGCCAAATGGACCTTTCCGCTAAGCCACGCCCCTTGGAAGTCGACCGTGTTAAAAATTCCGGGCTGTCAATCAAACTTCCAAGTAACCAATCAGAACAAGGCATATACGCGCTGTTTACAAACACGTTTTCCACCACACAAACCACGAGTACGAGTTTGTGCATTGCAAGTAGCGACGTCGATATGATGGCTAAGCAGTACACAAAAAAAACCTCTTTCAAAACCAAAAAAAAAAGAGAAAGAAAATTACCTAGGCTTAGGTGGGATACGGCTTGTGGAAGACGGCATGTTCTATATTTCAACAGGGTAAACAAGCACACAGCTAACGGTAGGATTTCATTTATTTAAGTTAAGGGAGGCCTACAAAAATAAGAATTAGGCCTACTAGAACTAGTGTGGACGATCGGGCCCACCGATGTAGACTGTCGGGGCCCAATTTCTAAAACGGCGGGTAGACGTTCGGGCCCATTTTTCCAAAGACGATCGGGCCCATTTCCTCATGACTTCGGCCGCCGATAATTTCGGTCGGGCGAAATTTGTATGGGGCGCCATATGGGCATTATCCCACACCCACTATTGTTTGGAGTCGTCATCTATGCCGTGGTGTATGTCTATTTGCAGCTAATTCAAGCCCAATGCTTTCGTTAATATTTTTCTTTTTTTCAGGTAAGAGGGAATGTGGATTCTATCAAAGCAATAGCCGTTGAGACGGTCTATTAGTCCTAAAAATATAAATTGTTTGTTTGCCCTTCTTTTTTTTAAATGATAAAAAGGGGCTGGTTGGAAAGAGTTTTTTTAACACATTTTTTTTATATGTAAAGAACAAAGCAGGAAAAAAGTTTTCTTGCTTTGCCACCCCTATTTTTTTCTCAGGTGGGGGGAAGGTGAGGAGGAGGGCAAACAGACAAACAGCCTTATTATACTTAGTACCTTATAGTAGACCTACTGCATTATTTTCTGTTTTATCATTCATTTTTATTTATACTGAGACTAGTGGTAAAACTGTACTTGAAGGTAAGGTGTAAACTAAGGTAAGTTAATAAATGTAATGTTTTGTGTTGTACAATTTGATATTCAATACAGATTACGTTTATTTGGGTGGTGGTAGCCTGCAACCATGGACTAACACACAATAATGTCTAAAAGTATACATGCATTTTATTTTAGCAGCCTAAATGCTGTCTCTTATACACATCTAGATGTGTATAAGAGACAGGCACTGCTGTCATCTGAACTGCTTTTAGTGTGTATCAAGCTATAATGACATGAGCAAATGGATTTATTTTCCCTTCAAATGTTCCAACAAACGCATTTCTTACCTTGATGCTGAGGAAAATCGATGGCCTACCATCTGATAATTTTCGATTAAAAATTCTTGAAATGCGGTTGGTCTTCATAAGCAATGCTCCAACGTAAATGGAGAAGCTTACACCCATCGTTACTAAGCGTGCATTACAGATGAAATCTGTTGGCTCCCCGAAGAACAAAAACGTGCACAAGAAGCTGAACATGACCCCAATAATCAGCACATAGCTCAGCTCCGTGCTTGTAGCCTTGACCGTTGGCGTATTGCGATACCTGACGAAGACAGTCAGACACGCTAAGGCCATCATCAATCCCACTGCTGCCAACAAGATGAGAAAAAATGTAACCATAGACGACCATTTAAGGTAATGAACTGTATTTAAGGTGCACTTCGTATTTTCTGTATTCACACTATATCCAGCCTCACACGAACTGCAATAAGACTGCCCAGCTTTTGTTGTGTAAGTTTTATCTGTAAAATCAGAAGAAAAAGAAGCATATTTATAATAAGCAACAATTTTTAAGTAACTATAGTAGTAGAAAATTGACAATATAGTTAGATGGTACTTAGCTTTTGTACTAACTTGTTTTTCACTTCAATCAATAAGCAATGTTGGTAGCAGCCTCTCCTTTTGCTTGTCTGGTAAGATTATCCCCATGCCTACGCCTCTACTATAACAT